>NW_014569552.1:1592511-1759655 GCF_001313835.1 Polistes canadensis
TATTTCATTTACGCATGCAGAACTAGCTGGATCATAATTTATGTTAAATTACATCCATTTAATTTGAAGCTTATCAGCGATTGATAATAACAATTAATTGATATTAAATCAAGATATATCGTGATAAACAGTGGTATAATATTTTATTATATATTTAATTATTTTATCGTAACATATAATTATATACTTTCTTATTTAATTAAATTACACACAATGAGTGTCTCTTAAAATCGTACACCATTACGTGTACATGACACGTATACAAGGTATACAAACGAGTTGGGGGATGGTTTTACATGTAAAAATAAGTCGAGAAAAAGTTAACATTTATTCGTTGAATCTCCTATTTCCAAGATAATTATATGTTGAAAATTATGTGCAGTAAGTGTACATTAAACTATCTCTGAGTTTAAATGTGTAATAATAAATAAAAAATATATTATATATATATATATATATGAATATATAACATTATTAGTAGAAAATATTTGTAAGAAAAGAATTGATGGAAAAAGATTTCCCAAGGCAGAAGGATCTCACCAATTCTCGATTTACTCGTTCACATAGGATGACCGTTAATTAAGTTTCGTTTCTGACTGATAAGAAAATCCACGACAACATTCCCGTGGGATCTTGGCATCGATAAATCTCTTAAAGCTATATCTTGTGCTTTCGGATGATATTAATGTCGTTCGAACGAACAGTAGCGTTCAAGGTTCATATAGAATAATGTGAAAGATTTTCATGGAATACTTTTACATTCTTCGTTTCGTTAATGATATACTTACGACCGAATTAACCCTATCCCTTCCCCCTCTCCCCCCCCCTCTTAATCATTCCGTTAATATTCATTGAAAAGATATCACGAGGAAAGGGTTATTAATATTATTAAGGAATTTAATTGATAACTAGCGGACTACTTTTAACGCGAAAATTAATATAACACCACGGTTAGTTAAATAGCTCGAACGAGTTTGACATCACAGTTCTCGTTCTCGTCTTCCTCGTTTTCGTCGTCTACGTTGAGAAATTCGATTAAGAGTAAACGTCGAGGCCTTCGTCGTACGACGGCCCGCCGTGTAAAACATATCCATTTAATCAGGCACGATATCGAGTAAGATAGAAAGAGAAAAAGAGAGAGAGAGAGAGAAGGAGTGATCGAGAGAAGAGGGTAAAGAGAGAAAGAGAGAGAGAGAGAGAGGAAATAAGCAGCATGAATAAATTTCCCCCATCTTAGCCCTTAAGAGCCTTAGGCTCGCCGCCGATGAAACTCCCCCGGCGGTGTGGAACGTAATTGCATAATTCATTCTGGATGCACGTAGTATCGCTGGCGCTAATGGATTCCCGAAATAAATTTTGATTATCAGTCGCTGTTATCTAACACCTCTGCACCTAATTTCCGAGATAGTACTGAATGCCACGATTCATTTATAAACGACTAATAACGACTAAACGATAACATCATTTTTGACATGATATAATTTAAAGGAAATTCATATTTAAACAAGCTTGCATGTATGCGTGTCTCTAATTGGAATAATAATAATAATATTAATAAACTTTTGTTAAAATATTTTCTTTCAAAAAGTACATAGTGTTAACAGTAATTAAATAAACAATGATTGATTTTTGTTCTTTTCATTAATTTTTATCTCTAAATTCTCTTCGATAATATAGAAGATTATTTATTTAGTTCAATATTTTTTGCATGATAAGAGAATATTAGTCTAATTGTATATAACACAAAACGATCTGAAGGAACAGAAAAGAAAGATCTTACTAAAGAAGAAAGATTAGAATGAAGTATAGAAACTTAGGAAGTACACGAACTCGCACGTATCATTTGCATTGGAAAAGCAAATCGTAGGAAGTTGTCGAGAGTTTGAATTTCTCAACACGAAACAATTCCTACGAAACTTCGACCTACTCCTATCTATATATAATATATACGTATATACATATAATACATACTGATATATGTACATACATGGAATTTCGTGCTCTCAAAAGGAACGCGATAGCACGTTCGATTTTCTCAAATATCTCGCGGCAAGTCGGACTAGTCACAGCAATCTCAGTGTCAAATGTTTAATGTCTAACGAACGTTCGACCTACGAATTAGATTTCTAACGAGGAAAGCGAAAGCCCCCTAGCTATCAAAGCTAATTATATAATTCAACGATAATAGTAAGTAGAACCCAAAGAGATAAATTATACTGACGAAAAATAGGACTCAATATTAAATTTATTATAAGAATAGTGACGAAAAGATATTAAAAATATATCATTCAAATAGAATTCATCAAGAATAATACGTTCTTTTTCTATTTTATTTTTCTATTTTTTATTACAATTAATTAAAAGTCTTCTTTTTTTAAATCAGTAAAAAATAAAATGTAACGATAGATATTTAATTATTCTTTATCACATATCTCTATATCGACATACAATTTTTTGTCTATAATAATAATTGTTGCATATATAATTTTATACTCTAATTAATCGTAAATTATCGACTGATATTATTTTCATATAAAACTTATGATACATGACTCGAGCAATAATAAACAAAAGAGGAGACGAACGTTTGCTCATATGTCGCGTGCTTCATTTAATTTATTGGAAGTCTATTACAAACCTCAATGAGAGAACTTGTATCACTTTTATTACTATTCCACGATAAACTTAACTATTGTTGATAATAAAAATCAAGAAAAATTTGTATATACAATATATACCTAAGAATTCGTGATAAGTAAAATTGACAATAATTCACAAAACGTTTCTAAAATATCTATCTGAAGCGCGAATGTATATTTAAAAATAGTTCTTCTAAAAATATATTTATGTTGGAAGACGAGACAAATTTTCAAAACGGAGATGAAGAAGGAGAAAGATGGTGGCCACCAACATGGACGTAAAGATTTGCAAAAGAAGAACTTGGCGATGATGGTGGCGATGTTACAGGTGCCGAGGTGCGAAAGCTCGCACGAGCTAAAGTAACGGTAACGCTCGTCGAACGGAATATAGAGTAGCTAGCGAAGTATGTATGGTTTGAGTGTAGGGTTTGTATGAGAGTCCCACAAGTGGCGTGCCTCGTATACTCGAGCAAGCGTGCACACACTCACTCATACACATACACAAATGCAATACACGTCGGTCTCTCTCTTTCTCTCTTCCCTATCCTTTTTCCTCTCTAAACATCACCTACATCGTTTGAGTTGGCTGCTAGCTAGCTTGGGGTCCATTTAAATGGATTTTTGCCTCCATTTAAATGCTCCCGTCCAGGGCAAATCGTAATGCCATTATCTCCCGGCCGCGAGAGAACACCTCATTTGTGTAGAAAGCGGAATGACTTTCTGGGCTTAACGAATTTTTGTTACCCACTAATTCCCACCCCTATAACCCCTTTACCTCCTTTTACATCCTCTTGCGTCTACATTGATCGAATGCGATCGAAAATAATACATACAAGAGTTTTCTATTCTGTCTATCACATTCGTAAATCAACTTATTTAATTATACAAATTATATGCTCTAATTTATTTTATGTTATTACTTGTATCTCATTTTTTTTTTTCATTTCATTAATGAAAAATCTTTCTTCTCGTTCGATATTATACAAAACAAAATAAAATGAGTTTATATTGTAGTCAAGTAATTTCTACAAACAATAAATACATTTAATTAAATAAAGTTTGAAACTTTATATAAGACTGGGTGTAATAGTATACTATTATATAGAATACTATGCAACTTTATGCAACTCTACGACACAAGTGAGCTGTTCAAACCCTTTATCACTTTCTAACAATCTTTTACTCATACATTCGTGCCTCTATATATTTACACCAATACTACTGATATTCTAACTGACCTCAAAACGTACTTACAATATATATGTACACGAACGTTGAGCCATTCAAACACCACTTACAATATCATTCATTTCATAGAATATCTTTAGCAACGATATTCCGTCATCGTTAGTTATTTAAATTATATTATATCTCTTATTTACAATATTCTATTCTACTTATTTTAATGTTCGGTAATATTACATCACGAAATTGTTAAAATTTTTGTACTACACATTTTACGTTAAAACGTAACGTAAGGAATTAATCGAACAGCATATTTTTTTTTTTAATACCATTCGACCGGTGAGAATCGTACTCGAAGATGCAGAGAAGATATCATAGCACATTCTTAAAGACTATAAAACTGACAAACAAATCCAGAGATTATTCGAGAGATATCGGTGCGACAAAACCTTCAGCCGACAGACTTTTCAAGTCATGTCATTTTGCTAAGTAAGCACGTGCGTTCCTACCAAGAGAAACGAATTCCTTTATCCTAAATAAGTTTCTCCCGTTGCATAGTTTTCACTATCACATCCACTAAAAACGTTAACCTTCTACATCGACGGACTATTAGGGTGGACTTTCCTGCTATTAGACAATCAATCTAGGGAAGGAATGACGATTATCTTCTTCCTATAAAAAACCACGAAACAACACTATAATCGTCATTCGGTCACAATACATTAAATCCTCATTATTCGATTCATTCAACATCACAAAGAACAACTACTCGAAATCGCATCTGCTCCTGACAACGCAACAGAACAAATACCAAGAAAGAAAACGCAAGAATCGCATCAGCAAACCGCATAGCTGCAAGCAACATATTCACCAAGCGGGGCGCATCGTCAGAGCATCATTCAATAATTCACAACGCAACAACAATACACGGCTACGGCATTTTAGCGATAAATAAATAACGTAGTACCGATCAAAGCATCGGTCGTGCAACAATACATTTTCGAGAGTAGGATGATGTTATTTTTTCATTTTATACGAACATTTTTCTTTAGAATTTACTTTTTCTTCCGCTCACTTGAAAAAAAAAAAAAAACCCAAGTAAAAATAAAGCGTAGATTTCTATTATTTTTCAAAAATAAGTACACACAGTAAAATGTGGAAAGAAATTTTAGGGAATTATTTTTCCAAAATGCACTCCCATATATTATATTTCTTTCTTCTATTTTCTTCTTTTATTAAACTATTTCGTGGCGTTCGCAAATACGTAGTCAGCTGACTCCACACACGCTTAGTAGCCTTATAAAAGCGTCTTTTTTTGGTTTTACAAACGACGGCTACTTCACAAAAAGTAAAAGAGAAAAACGAAGTTAAGGGAAAATGTGTGTGCGCGCGCATGTGCGTGTATCATAAGACAGGAGGTGAACGAAGTGAGTTAGACGCCATTTGGTCTGGGCATTAAACTGATATCGCCTTGGACTTTCCATTTTTCTTCTCTCTCTCTCTCTCTCTCTCTTTCTTTTTTTTTTTTGTTAGACGATCTACCATAATCATTAAAGTCTCGAAGAAAAATTAACGTTCAGCTAATTTTAATGGGCTAATATAAGCATACTTAAGGATAATAACATTCTTTAGAAGTATCTTAATCGCAATCGATATTCGAATGTGAATCGATAATAATGATGATAATGTGATAAGAATAAGTAATAAAGAGTACTCCGATAACTATTATTATCATCATAAATTTGAGTTTGTGCGATTAACGTCAACCTATTTATCTTCAAACTTATTTTCGAACGTTGTTTTAATTCTTTTCGAACGATATAAATGACTTGTTATATGTATTTAGATATAGATAAAAATTACGTATATAAAATAATAAGAATAAAACAGGATCTTTTTGAGATCATGTCCTGCGAAGTTTACGATAATAAAAAGAAGTTGCACGAGCTTATAAAAAATAAGAGACAGAAAATTTGTTACCGATGTACAGAGATTAAAAATATTTATTAACAAATTACCCTTTCACGAGTAAACTTGATGAAACGAAACTGATATCGTTAAGCGTCGTTACGCTACGCGTAATTACGGCGAAAACAAGGAGCAACATTAATAGCTTATATAACGTGATCATTATTTGTATTAATGCGAAATATACACTTGTAAGGTACTTCTAAAGGAGCATTGAATTCTAGTCTCTTGCATGTGGTACTTCTACGAATAAAAAATAAGTAAATTAAAATTCTTCAAAAAATAACTTTCTGTTTGTAATTTGTATGCTTACAATATATATACATAAGTATATAATGCAAGACATTTTAGAATAAACCACTATATTTCAATTTTTGTCTGGAATTTATAATAACGAACGATTCACACCTGTGAGACATTGTGTTCTATCTTTCCATAAAATCCTTTATAAAAGTACGTTAATAAAAGAAAATTCTTAGGAATATACTTTTTAGTGAGAAAATATCGATAACCTACATTTCTTCTTCTGTCCCAAATTTATAAGGAAATAAGAAGATGGAAGGCGATATATGTTTGAGAAAACAAAGTTTAGCTTAGATTTTTCTGTGGTACGTATATGTATATATATAAATATGTTTATATACATTATATATACAATATAGTACATATATGCATGCAAACACGCATACGTACCTATGTAAAAGAAATCATATGGAGATCTCGTTACGTGTTGACTCTCTTTCCTTCTCCTTTTCCATGAAAGTCTTCTCCCATCATTTCGATACATTCTCGTGAACGCGTGTGCCGAATCTCGAATGTTTATATATTTGTTCAATAAGGGATTGATTCCAGGAAATCGCCGTGCCCGAACACCATTGGTGGTCCGAGGAAAGCTTTTATTTGCGCAACGTGAAAATTTACATTGCAAATGCTATTCTCTACTCCTGCTGGAGCTTATACAATCTACACACACGAATAGGGACACACATACACACACATACGTACAAATAAACGAGATACGACGACTCGGGTAGAGAAAGAAAAAACTCAAAGCCTTATCGGTTTTGCACCAAGTTGCTGATATCTCGCTAAACCTTCTACTTTAGCAGCCAATATCTCGTCTTGCGAACGAATTTCATTCGTTTGAATCTAGGAAGGCATTGGCGACATGGTCGCAACCAAAACCAGTACCTCCCCCTGCCCCCACCCCCATTTACATTTACGTTTCCGCAAAATTTATTTTATGTAATAGCTTCGCCTAAAAGCAACGATAAATCGGAAAGTGTAAATATATTTCTGTGAAAGCTCGTTCCTTCTCTAAGGCTTTATGTCGTTGCAAAGATTAATGTTAACACACGTGCATGTACACCCTTGTACACGCTATTTCTTTATATATATATCTTTCTCTCTAATTCGCCAAATATTATATTTCAATCTTATAGAATAATTTCTACGAACGAGGAGAAAGAGAAAGGCGGAGAGAAAAAGAAACAAGAACGAGGCTAGCTCAAATTTTCATCAAGCAAACTCTTCCACGTTCTCTTTTACTCCCGTTTATTTCTTCGCGACAAAGGAAACGAATTATTTAAACGGGCAATTAATTAGTCGCGCGCTCCGCTCTACAATTTACATTCTATAAGAAAACAAGCGAACTGAGGTATTACCCCCTTTGCCCCTTGTAATATTACAATTACGCGTAAGAAAGGGAAAAAGGGGGGACTCGACTTCTCCCAGCTACAGAATAAAAGCGAGCTGAGCGAGATAAAACGGTCATAAAAAAAGAATTAGCTCACCTAAGCCGGCCGGGACTTTGGATCATTACAAGCACCGTCTAGACGAACCTGCATCTACCAGATTAAGTTATCCCTGTAACGTGTCCCTGACGCGTTTTAAAGTGTTGCAATGCTTTTTGTCTTTTTAATGCTAATCCGTACATTTTACGATACGTCATTTCTTTGGTTTCATCCATCAAATGAGTATACTTTTTACCCTCTTTCAAACTCGTCTCGTTAATGCAGATACTTTACGAAGGATGGATAAATGTAAAAATAGTAAATCGAAAACTTATAAGAATCTCTACGAAGAAAATTACATAGCTTGTAATGAGAAAAGTTATCCACGAGAATGAAGAGGGTAAAATCTTCTTTTTTTTTTCTTTCACCTAGCTAAAAAAACACCTCTTTTTTTTTTTATCCTCAGACTATAAAATATTCGTAGAAAACATCAGAAATTAAATTAGAAGGAAAATAAACAACCACGCATAGAACAAATAAATTCTACATACAATTTTTGGAAATGTGTGTGGAGGCTACGCGTGAAAAGGTTTTTGTAAAAAAGTTACTCGAACCAGTAAAACAAAAAATTTATAAAGATAATAATAAAATTGCCGGAGTTGTATGAGAGTAAATTAACACAATTTATTTATCGTGAAATTATATATTGTTAAATCTTATTAAACCAATGTATTTTATTATTGTCTAGTTGTTAGTTCAGAGAAAGGGCGATTAAATATTCCAGTCAAATAAGAATGAAGGTAATGTTGAAAAGATAAGAAAAAAGAAAAAGAAAGGAAAAGAGATCTTTATACTACTTGTTTTTGAACTGTCTTATTGTCTTAAGCTAACCAATTTACGATGCAAACGTTAAGATCGTCATAAAGTATGATGAATCGTTTCAACCTTTCTCTTCTTCTCCTCTCTCTTTCTCTTTTTCTCCCTCTTACTCTCGTTTTCTACTTCTCTCACTCTCACTCTCACTCTCACTCACTCTCCCCCTGTTTCCCATATTTTCTCTCTTTTTCCCTACCGTCTTTTTCACTTTCTCTCTCACTCACACACACACACACACATACTCGTTATTTGCCCTCTCTTTCCCTTATCCTTTCTTCCACCCACTCTTTCAACCTTACTCTCTCTCTCTCTTGGCTTATTTCTCTTTCTAGTCATCATCGTCTCTCTCATAGTTTCTAGGCAATCTCCGAAAGCTTCGTTGAGCAGGCAGCTGTATTTCACTTTCATGGGGTAATTCTCTGGCGCGCCTGCTAAAGAAGCTTACCGAAAATTTTCTTGTCATCTTTTACGCGTTGCGTGTTATGCAGAAACGAAGGTAGGAGAAACGAAATTTGTTGCTACGAAATCGCTTTCACCGTCTTACCAAGAAAATAAACCTTCCGAAAGCGTTACGCGCTTTTCTTATTAACCCCCACGTGAACGAAATAATAGGACAAAATTAAAATTGACATTTAAATTTTTATTTTTTCGTCGAAATAACAGAAAAATGGAAATTAAATGTGATTATTTAATTGATCCGTTTTACGTGACATTTCATTTGTCATTTTTTTCTTTTTCTTTAATTAGTTTTAAAGTAAAATATTCATAAAAAGATTATTAGGATATTAAACTACTGTTTTATCTTTTGATTAAGAATAAATTTAAGAAAATAACGATTTATCGAAATGAAAAAAGCGTTTCGTGTTATAAATAATATTTGATTTTTATATCTGCTTTCTCGTCTCTTAATTAAATATAGATGAAATTAATCAAATAATGATGATCGAATTGTCAAGATATATTTAAAGAGTATTTAAATAGAATATTTTAATAAAATGACGCAGTTAATTTCTATAGTAACGGAAACCTTATTATCGAATATGATAAATAGAAAACGTATTGCAAAAAATAAGGAATTAATGCAGATTATCTATAAAACACAAAAGATAGAGAGAAAAAAAGAAAGAGAGAGAGAGAAAGTGAATGAGATCGAATTTTCCTATTAAAGATAAAATAAGATATAGTTAGCGTGAAAAAAAGTAATCCATAGGGCATAAGAATTACGTCGAAAAAACGGTACATTCAGTAGGATAAGCCTGCCTCTTCGACTTAATTCATCAAGTGTGCATACCTGGAAGACGATCCTCATTCGTGCACGCAGCGTCAAGATGTGCTACTTAAATTTAACATTTCACACCGAGTCTCCGAGTAGAAATGGGTCGGCTGTTTTTCAGACCAGCGAATCGTTATTAATACTAGGTAGACTGAAAAATAATCTTTTTTCTAAATAGGAAGAACTTTAAAATTTCTCTATTCAATTCTGAATTTAAAAAAAAACCCAGATATATAAAACTTTGACCTTTTAACTAAAAATGACGAGTTAACTCAACATTGGGAAATACCTTCGAAAACGATACAAGTAATTATAAACCTAATGCATTTTTATGATTAAAGCAAGAATATATACATATACTTTGGAATCCCTATTATCTAATAATCGCGTTAATTGTGTCCTTACATATTTCCTGTTTTTATATAAAACATTTGCCACGACGAACACGAAATGTAAATGTGCTATTAGTAAATTAGATTCCCATTTAAAAGGTTAAATATGTATATACGAGTTTTACTTGTGTAATAAGTAAAAACCAAACATATATTACAAATTATACATTCACCTATATGTATATAGATATTAGATTAAACATTTCGATAATGAAAAGTAACGTGTATAGAGGGAATAAACTAACTAACATAAAAAAAAAAAAAGGATGTCATAAAGAGCATCTAATGAAGGCATCGTCACTATTATGGACAACAAACACTAGTGAAAATTCTCGTTACATTTATCGCTGCTGACTACGTTGGTTATCTCTAGAAGATATCTTATGACGTTTAACGCCGGACGTTTATACAAAGTATAAAGATAGAGAAAAATAGACGACATTGTCGTTATTTGAGACAAAAAATTACCGACCAGATCGACTATAAATTTCTATAGATTTATATCCGTTGTCATGGACGTATAGGACAAAACACGTAAAAACAATTTTCTCCCCTTTCTCCTCGTTTCACGACGATCTAATCAACATCATCGGAGTTAGATAGCCAACCCACTATCTTCCCTTCTCTCTCTTCATTCTTTTCTTTTTTCTTACCCCCTCTTTCTCTTTTCCTCTGCGTGTTCGTGATGAATACGGCCGTAATTACCGAATGGTAAGTACGGTAAAATGATAATGACACCGTTTACACGAGACTGCTAACGCTTTTGCCAAACTATTCCGCCAGTTTTACACAACGCTCGCTTCTAATATCCATTTAAGCATGTTTCACATCGTTACAAAGTCATTAATAATAATAATGTCGTTCGGTGGTAGCATCGATTTATTTATGATCGAAGTTGTTAGAACGTTGAGTAGAATGAAAACGTTATACACGTATCATCATTGCTATCGGTGTCGATCCGAAAACTTATTGAAAACCGATCGGACGTTGTTATTACAGAAATGAATACGAGACTCGACGATGCTACGAATTTTCCCTATTAAAATAAACCATTTTATTATGTATCTTCTCGTAGTAGTGTATAGTGTCTTGTTTCGCATAAGTAACATCTCGTTAACAAGCAAGTTTCTTTTTATATCAAACGATAATAATTAATCCATAAAATAGAACGCTTAATGGCGACTGCTCTAACGTCGATCGAGGTTGTTTAAACGTTAATGATAATGGCACCGTTATCTTGAAATAGCCATGCCAGTAACAACGTGTAATTTTATGCTATTTGCTACTGAATGATGACGTAGATCGTAAACGGCAAATTATTACGAAGAATTTCCTGCATCAACGATATTCTATAATTTGACTTAACCTAATTGTATAATTGTATAATTACGTGTATACTGTTGATGAGATTCTGAAAATGATATTAAAATTTGTAAGTACTTTATCTATCTAACATTTTTTACTTTATCTATCTACATTTGATTGCTACAATACTCGCCCGATGACTGATATTCACGAAACAATGCTGGCTGTTTAGCTTTTCATATTTATTGTTTATTACAAATACACAACTTATAGGTGTCGCTAATAGATCAGTTCTAGGAGTTTTTAAAAATTTTATCGTTAAAGACAACACATACATAATAAGTAAGTGTATAAGAAAGTACAATATTACATTTGTTTTGTTTAAAAATAAATAAGGTTGCGTAAATATACGTTATTTTATAAGAAATATTTCTTTATTATAGTTGTAGAGAGACTATTACACAGAGAATAATAACCTGTAGGAAGAAAAATATGAGTATTTGAAAAAGAATAAAATAAGGTAAATGTTCACTGAAATGTAATCACATATTTATCGCGTGCTAAATATATATTTAATTGTAAGATTATATTTTAAAACATTAATTAATTATTATTTAATAAAAAAAAACCTTTTCTTACAAAGAATTATAATATATTTGATATATTATTGATTATATAGCCAAGAGGATCACTTTACACTACTCGTAGTACTAATTAATCATTACATGGACGCCATATAAAAATTATTATAAATGTAAATATCCACAAATTCTCGCATGGATGTGACGACTATAGTTAATGTTCGGAATAAAAGTATTAGAGAACATTTTTTGTTAATATTTGTCGTAAAGATCACTTACATCTTAAATTCTCATTCTCAGTACGGCGTGAGGTATATGGTGTAATCGAGACGTCGACAGAAGAACGAAAACGAGAACAAAGGAAGGAAGGAAGGAAGGAAGAAAGGAACGAAGGAACGTCGTAGAGTCGTGGTTTAATTATCTTCGTTCTCTACCATCGTGGTGGTCGCTACGACGACTATCTAACGGGCTACAGAACCCAAAGACGTGACATCGTTTCTAATTCCAAAGCTTTCATGATTACATTATTAATACTAAATGACATCGGAAAGAAAATTTTATATTTAAAAAATCTCTAAAATAACAAATCTTTTCATGCAAGTACATAGATATATGGATACTTAAAACGATTTCAGAATAAGCAATTATTTCTCTTATGGAAAGGAATTATGATATAGTAGGCGTCCATGGTGTTTAAAGTAGGGCGTATATGTGTATCAGCAATAAGGGGGTAAAGGAACGTCGCCAGTTAGACGGCCGTGTTAACAGTCGATCTATTTAAGTATAAAACAAACAAACGGTCTAGGATAGTTTTTCTATGTTCTCTATAAAAAATTTTATCCGTTTTAGATAACAAAAATACAAAAAATATTTATTTATCATATATAATTGTTTTGATAATGGAAAAGAATTGAAGAAGTCACTAATTTTTAGGTCACAAAAATATTCGGACACTATCGAATGTTAGTTAATATAATAGTTATATAATAGTTAGTTAATTAAATAATATGTTAGTTAATATAACATTTTAATACCAAGAAAGCTATTATTATTACAATATTTTTAAACGTAATGCTTGTAACATATAACTGTATACAGAATAGAAGAGTTAGATTAAAGAGAGAGAGAGAAAGAAAGAGCACTTAAATTGTATACATGATTAAACTAGCCTATAAAAAACATTAAAAACTTTTGGAAAAAGTTAGTTATCATTGTATTTATTCTTAAAAAAGAAAAAAAACTATTATTTTTTCTTAAGAAGTAAGTACCATTCTTTAAGTATACTCATTTAAATTTTCTACTCTATATACATAGATATCTAGTCTCAGAAAGAATTTGAATCAGTCGCATAATTCGCAATCTTCTCTGGCACAGTTTTTGAGAAACTTCTTTTTCCACCCACGCTATTTGCACATCGTACAATTTTCCATTTGTAATCTCAAACTTTGGAGCTCACATTCCGCTACAAATGTACGTACCTACATGCCGTGTTAATGAAAGAAAATTTTACATTCGAGAAATTTCAAATGAAATAAACTGGATTTGTATCATCCGACGAATATAAGTATTAATAATACATAACTGCGTTCATAGTTAAAAGTATTATATAAAATTGGAATAATGAATAGCAGAATTTAATAATACCCCGCATATTGATCAAATAAATGTTTAATATTATTAATCAGTACGGTAAACTATCCGAATTATTGAAATAGTTTGTGTTTTGCTCTTGAAATATAATATTTTAAATAATCAAATTATCAAGCGTAAATGATTTTTAAACAATTTTTACATTTCAATTGTTAAATTTTAAAAAAATTATATTTTTATATTAAATGAATATTTTTGTTATTTCTAGATATAGAATTTATTCACGTAATTATGAAATATTTCTGTATTCGTTAAACTTTTTTAGAGTTTTGTTTTTTCGTCAAAATAAATCGCTAGATAAATAAACGAAACTCATCGGTATATGGTATTTCAAACATAATAAATTGTATTTATTTCTCATTAAAATTGTTCACTTCAGTTTATTTAATAGTTTGCCATAGAATTTTTAATTTCAACAAACAATTATAATTTATAACGATGTAAAATTAATAATTATAATATACGTATAAGAACATTGTGCTTTCTACGCATTTTTAGTGAAATTTTTTTATATATTTGCAAGTAAACGCCTGGTTTCATATTCCAGATGTATCATAATTAAGAGAAAAGGTTAATTGATATTTTATTACTTTTTATATATATATACTACGTAATAATTAATGCTTATATATAAATATGTTATATTATACATTTTTAATAATGTAATAAAATAAAATAAGTGAATTCTTTTTTCAACCTATACTATATTATTATATTCATCAAATAATATTCGTTCCCTTAGGTAAAGTTGAAAAATGTGGAATACGGTCACATATGAGATATTCTTTTCAAACTATGCTCTTAAGTATTTAATAACTAGGTTCTTTGCCCCGTATATGTTACATAATAGAAACGACAGAGAAAAGGAGAAAGACGACGGGGGTCTAAGGGGAGGGGGGAAAGGTGAAAGAGAAAGAAAGAAAGAAAGAAAGAAAGAAAGAAAGAGGAAGAGAGAATGGCGGAAAAGGTGAAAAAGTGAAAGAAGAGAGAGACATATGAACGAAAATGCGTGAGGATGGCAAGAGGGGAAGCGACAGAGCGGAAAATAATGCACCGTGCAGAATTACGAATTACACGCTACAGGAGCAGTAGTTTCTCCTTCCTGCACTGTCAGACGGTCTCTGTTCGTTGCGTTGATTACACAAACAACATTCAGCCTTGTATATGGAGAGAGTGAGAGAGAGAGAGAGAGAGAGAGAGAGAGAGAATGAGGAGGGACAAGTGTTGCGAGGAGGTGAGGGGAAGTTTAGCATTGGTGCGGGCGGTATCAAACGCAGTCGTTACAAAGCCTGCTATTAATCTTTATTACAAACAATCCTCCGTGTTAATTCCGTGTAATTTCCCACCCGTCATGCTCTACGCCGTGCAAGTTCCGTATGTACGGAATGTCTCTCGTGCATCGCTTTTTCATGTAGGTGGAGGACGTTTTGAATTTAATAGTTTCTCTTCTTCTCTCTTCATTCCTTTTTCTGTCTTTTTTTTTCGCAATAATATCATTTAAAATAATTCCAAAGATCAATACTTTAAATAGAAGAAAGATAACAAGTACAAAGATACAGATGAAAAAACATCTAACAATTAAACCCTTTTAAAGCAAATGTTGCATATGGAAAAGATTTAATTTGTTGGTAAAACTATAATTGTTTCTTCTGTTTTATAATTGATACCAATTGTTCTAAAACGAACAAGAATATACATGTTTAATATTGTCTAAACTCGAATGATGAGTTAGACTCGTCATTTGGCACATAGCCAAAAAATTTCGTGACGAGCCTCAGTCGTCAAATGTACCCACAGAGTTAAATGTATAATAAATATTATAGATAAATAATTAAAGCAGAGTGAAAGTTTGAATGACCGGGTTAGTTCGCCTTTTTCGAGAAACAGTACTTGTCTTTCGTAGAGTGCTGTCTTTTTCGTAATGTAATACTTGGAGGTGGATAACTGTGACTAGAGGGATTACGAAAGAAGTATAAAATTATGCGGAATGATATGAGAGACATCCAGAGATCCGTAATCCGATTTCGTTGTGAGACGGTTAGACGGCGAGACAGTGCCAGCTTATCACAATATTACATTACGCGTTCTAATCACTTAAATTTGTAAGAAAAGAGAAGAACAAAAGAAAAGGTAAGTATTGTACTTATACAGTAATATTAAATCTGTAAAAGATTTGAAATAAATAAATTATTCTTTTCCGATATGGATATCTCTAATTGATAAATAGGTACTAAACCCATTCACTAAACAATGAAGACCAAATTTTTCATATTAATTTCATATCTGACAATGAGAACCATTATGTAACAAGACATTTGATATAATAAGAAAAGTATGTATCTATACAAACCTCGTATAATTCAATTTCTTTCGCGTTAAAACTAAATTAGATAATTTGAAACTCATAGTACAATATAATGTACAGTAATATTACATCTATTATATTAAAAAACAATGTCAAAAGTCACTTTACGAAGATAAAGAAAATAAAACAGAAATTAATGTTGCTTTATGAATCACCAGTTATAGTTTTGCTAAAAAAAAAGTATAGGCCTAAGATGCCGCCGCTCCAAAAAAAAAAATTTTTATAAATTTTCAGTTCGGCAAAGCGGTTTTTAGAAACTTCTGTAGATTAAAAAAAATGTTATACATTTTAATCCTTATATATAAATAACTATATTATAAGAAATATATAACTAGTGTTACTCAACACAAATAATAACCTATGAATATAAATTATTACGTAATTTAATAGCGGAAAAATAAAAGATGAAAGAAGTTGATTAGAGCATGACTTGAAAGCAACATAGTAATTGTACTTCCTAACGATTAATAGAACCAGCGAGGAAATATCAAAGCCGCACGATTGCCGGCCTGAAACAATTATCTTCATGCCTTATCGGAACGTGAAACAGTGCTAAATTACCGATATGAGTGACAGCATTATGTGAGTTTAGATCGCGCGTAAATGCAGTGCCGTCATGCGACTATATCGCGATGCTATTATGCGGACTACCGGGAGCCGCGATTGAGATTTAAACGTTTCACGACAGGTAATAATGAGTTAAGTCGATCGAATTGAATCGACAAACTATGTGAATGAAATTGCTTCAAACGTGGTGTCGTGTTCTTGGTGGATGCTGACGGCGAACCACTGGACCAATTCGAAATGAGAGATAACAAGTGAGACAGAAATAAAGAGAGAAAGATAGAATGAGAGAGAGAGAGAGAGAGAGAGAGAGAGAGAGAATCATTGCACCAGTAAATCCGCGAACGCTTTTAAGCTTTCTGATAGGAAACTTTGTCAAAAGCATGCCGGTAGTAGTTTCCACTGTTCGAAAAAGAATCTCGAGAAAATGTCGAAAGACGGAATCGCGTTATCTGAGTCTTCGATCCTTCTCCAACCCCTCTTTCTCGGTTTTAAAGACGATTGTAGTAGGTCCCGCACTTTTCTCTAACATCTATCCATTCTCTCACTTTTTCTTTTCTATCTTTCATTTGACGTAACGATTCGGAAAACGCGATTTTACGCGAAGGATCCTTCTCTTGGCGTACTTCATCCATCTCTTTCCTTCCTTCGTAAGACAAAAAGAATAAAGATAAAAAACAAGTAGTATAGGTAGAAATTTTGTCGAACGTTCTGCTCATATACGGGCTCGCTAAGAGCCCTCAAGAGGGAAAATGAGCTAAGAGAGAGAGGTCTATCAAGCTCAACTATTCGAACGATCACCGTGGATAAGAGTATTGACCTAAAGATCATCTGAGCTGATTTTATCCGACAATAAGAAGAAAAACTTATCACATGTTATTACACACGCACATAAACACACACACGTATATACCGAGTAGAATATATATAGGTATAATAAAACATTATAATAAAAAGTGATCCAATTGCTGGTCCACCCGTATATTTCTGTTTCGTTTAATAACAATAAATCTTGCCCCGTTTCGGGTAGCACGGTAGAAATCAATACGATTCTAATCGAAAAACGGGTAGAAGGAAACAAATTTAACTTGCATGTATAACAAATGATAAGATACATTAGAATACGATGAGAACAAAATCGTATGAGAAGATATTTCTCAATAAATCTTATTTTTTTTTGTATTTTATTTTATTAACTACTTAAATATATCTATTGATTTATTTAATATATACGTTTGAACCACTTGAAACGGTCTACACGTTCACACGCGAAAGGAAATGAGAAAAGAAAAGAAAACAAAAAAAAACAATAGAGAAAGAAAAATAGAAAGTATAGACAAGTCTGTAGACGATCGTTCGCACAAGCACAGGGTGGAATAACCGCTACATCACGCGTAATGTTCCACCCAGCTGCAGTCTCACTTGGACGATTCCGAGTGCCAGGGGGTTATAACGTTGCTCGGATTCGTTTTTTGCGCGGGCACGTTCCGGTACTAGCACTGGCATCGATTTCGCATCTACCGAGCGTCTCGGTCATGGAAAGAGAGAGGAGAGAAAAAAGAAGATAAAGAGCAAGAGAGAGAGAGAGAGAGAGAGAGAGAGAAAGAGAGAGAGAGAGAGAGAGAAAGAAGGAAAAATAGGGAAAAGGTAGAAAAGGACTTCCATTACCGGGCGTTCCATTTCCACATTGATGTTGGACTTATTTCGTAGAAAATGTGAACGGGGACAATGCCGTACGATTTCAAGTACGTCGACTTCGAGGCTGGGCCACCACACATATCGACTTTCAACTACTAGTACATGCGGAGGACCAAATCGTACAATTCAAATACGCACGTAGGTATATAAATACGTAAGAACGAACAATATCGACTGGTTTTGTGGTTCGCTGGAACTAACGGTGAACGACTATTTGATTTTTCTTTACATAGGATTCGACTTGCCGTGACGAGAGAACACGATCGTAAAGAGTAGTAAATATTTGTCTGAAGCTTTGATTTCTTTATAATCTTTTTCCTTATTTTTTCGTTTCACTTTTCTTTTTATCACCGTGTTTTCTCGTATTAAAACAATTTCCTAGATTACTATTGGACAAAACTATTTTCGCGTATAGATGAAATCAAATATGTATTCAATATGACGTCCATAGATGAACGACTAAACTAATAAAAATTGTCGGAAATTTTTTCGAACTATAATATATAGAAATGTTGATAAATTTTTCACCGATTCGTTAACGTTTCGATCTCAAATAACAAAAGTGAAAATGAGAATACTAAACAACAAGCGTGACAATTTCATTGGCCATGAAAACGGTTCTGTTCTAAATGATTGTTTTTGAAACACATGTATGTTCCCTTTATTATAAAGTAAACGATATAATATTTATCAAAAATATTTCGATATTTTATACGAATGATAGATTTTAGGAAATATCAAAGATACAACATAAACAAATTAAACTTTAATAGAATAAGTAATGAACACGAAAAACGATAAATCTTAACGTAACATTGAAGGAAGAAAATATTTTTATCGAAGGACGTTAAACAAATTATCGATATTCTCTTTGATGACGTACTATGATATATTCCGATTGATTCGTACTATCGAATATATTCATCTCTATTTCTTGAAAAGAAATAAGAGAAAAATTTTTTTTGGATTTACCAAAACCAGATACATATAACATTTCTACATAAAGAAAACGTAATTTTCGGACTGTCAGAAGTCAGTTAATACTCATATACACTATCTATGCATATGTATCTATCTGCTATGTACCACTCTGTTTTTCTCTCTCTTCCCTCCTTCTCTTCATATCTATAACTGATGAACGTATACCGAGAGAGTAATACAATTATATTCAACCGTACCGCGGGGTTCGATGCGATCGGTCACTTTAATATGCAGTTTGCAAGGACGAATGTACGAAAGGAAATATTCGATATGACTGGTAACTTAACCACATGGATATATATATATTGTAAGTAACCACTATACATATGCATTTATATATATATATATATATATATATATATATACATGTGAATACATACAATCGTCCTTGCCGTTGATGGTGTTGCTGTTATCGCAAAACAAATACAACTCTATTAGCTGGCAATCCATGCAAGAAAATACGAGAAAGGTACTGAAGCCCATGGGAAAGAGAGCTGTATAGGACGACGTTTGTTTCACTGTAAACTCGTTTGTTCGATTACTTCGTATAGCCCGAAGGAGAGTAGGTGGATGGGTGGTCAGTCAGCCTTCGGTTCGATGACAGAACAATAGGCTTTTTTGCCGATTAATCCGATCGGAGTGCGGAATGTGTTCCAAGCGCTTTTCTATTTATGGATTCTCTACCTCTTTTCTCTCGCTTTACAAGCCAACAACGCAATCGTCGCGCTTTTTCGTTGTCAATTTTCAACGTCGTTCTATCCTATCTTTCTCTTTCCCTCTTATTTTATTTTCCTTTCTTCTTTCTCTCTTTTCTCAACAATGCTTGATATGCACGAACAATAATCCTTTAACTTTTTTACAAGCTGCTCTCGATATTTTATATAATAATATTCCCATCTGTAAAAATATAATCGCGATCGTAATGTTCTTTTTCGAATCATCTATCTCTCGTTAAACTTTAATTTAATCGATGAAAATAAATTGTATGGATTTGTCTAATAGGAATTTTCTGGGACGCCCATAATCATTCAATTTTCACAGATTAATTTTTAAATCATAATTCACATAAAAGGTTTATGCTATTATTCGTATTGTACGTGAATCTTCTCCTACATATTTATCTATTCACGATGAATAAACCCAAAAGACTATTGCTTCATATCTTCGTCGTATCTATAATAACGAGAGCGGATAATGGCAAAAGGAAAGTATGCTCTAATAGCAAGAAAAAGCCGATTGATATATTTTTACTCGCGTAAGAAAACATAATGTAATAAGGTGTTTAAAGGTAAACATTTTTCATCGGTGAACGAGCAGAGTCGTTCACTCGAAGACATATTTTTTTATCTTTTTACTTTAACGAAGCTAATAAGAAACAGATATTAAATTCGTTCTAAAAACCTTCGCTCATTTTTTCCACCAATCACACAACACACGGGAAAAAATACAATATATATATATTCCCATCGTTTGCTCACACACATACATACATATGACAAGCGTACATATAGGAAGTATAAAAAGTTTTGTTTTACTATTTGACAAAACTTGGTAGTAAGTACTATATTACATAGTAAGTTGAGTAGACGAACATAGTAGAAATAGCGTGGAAACTTCATTGTGGCCTCGACGACAGATTAGGTAAACAGCAATGATTTTTAATACACCGTTAAACTCCAAACCACAAATTCTCCTCGTTCTCGACCGAACTGCAATTTACTAAAACGTAGGTAAACTGGAATCAATCTCGAGTATGGCGAACTTCCTTGTAGTAGCAGATAGAGAGATAGAGAAAGATAGAGATAGACCGAAGGACAGAGACAGTTTCTTGTTTGCACCAACAACCGTCGATCATCATCTTACGTGAATTCAAGACTTGTGTAAAGGAAGTTTGTTTCAAAACGACTAAACAGGATCGGCAACTTTTAAACTCGATTTGATAACTATAGAAGTCGTAACAGAGCCGAGAGAGAGAGAGAGAAAATTCGATAAGCATAAATTATTATAATATCGGCGTATCTTTTTGAGATACAAATGTTGCTCGTCTTCTAAATTCACCTTGTGATATGTTAAACATTTAACTTTTAGAACGTTGAGAACTTTTCTTGCTACTTGACGTGCCAACACGGTGTTATGTCTGCATACGAATGCTCAACGCGTCGTCAAGAGAATGGAAATTCTATAAGTTAATTGTAAGTGAGTGGATAAGCACACTCTTTCTTTTTTCTTCTCGATATCCTTAATATCAAGGAAGAAATATAAACCATTAGAAGACGATTCCAGTTCTTCGCTATCGAGCATACGGGCGAGCTATATGTTAAGCTATATACAGCAAAGATAATCCACTGCTAAGCTCGTTCAATTCGTAAAGGCTCTTTATCTTTCTTTCTCTCTCTTTCTCTCTCTCTCTCTCTCTCTCTTCTCGAGCACGCGCTGTACTCCTTTCAGCCACTGTTTGTTTGAAGATTTGCTATTTCGCTTGACTCCCTCTTTATCTTCCCGTCAGCCTACCTTCCCTACCCGTTTCCCTCTCCTTATGTCTCTCATATCTTTTCCGGCAACTATTAACGCTCGACATCGCGTCTTGCAGTTTCACGGCTCTGACGTAACAGTTTCCTTAGAATGGAAAAGGGGCTAGGATCGTCTTAACAATTCACGAGAAATCTTAGATAAATAGAGCTAGAGAGAGTGAGAGAGAGAGAGAGAGAGAGAAAGAAGAATAGATGAGATTAGACAAAATGAAAAAAGGCTGACATATAATTTAGAAAGATGAAATTTATTTTTAAATAATACCACGCAAATTAAGGCAGAATACTTTTTAGATAATTATTTGATTCTACCTAGCACGGTTTAGGTCAATGGCTGACAGAACTCTGGTTGACAAACTATTAACGATTTAATTTAATTTATTAATGGTCGTCAGTTAATTTTATAAACTAACAGGCCTTTGATATTTTAATTTGTAAAGCCATAGCTAGCTCAACTATTACCCGAAACGATCACAAGGCGGATAGAATTGAATAACCCGAGAATATATATTTAATGATAAATCATAGGAAATAAAAGATGAGCAAAATATGCGAGTTAATTAAATTTAACTTACATGAGTTTATTCAGTTCTTTCCGGAACACACACACACACACATTGGTCACTTTTTTTTAGACAAATATTTATTTGAGGTCAATCTAATTTATTGATGGTATAAGTATTCTCGATATAAGTATCAAAATTATTCAAAACTATTCAAAGCACAAAGAAACTATCTACGGGACTCCTCGAGGGCTGATTATCCACGCCTCCAAAGCGGTTGATGTATGATGAGTCGTTGACTTTTCCCACCTTAAGATGGTTGACGGAAAAATCTGACTTTCTACACTCTATGATGGTCTATGGAGAAGTCCACGTACTTTTGCGATATCTTATGGGTAAACGAAATTTCGAGATACATTCAGTACATCATAGGACCGCTTTTTTTAAATCCACGAGTTTTTGTAAAATATAAAGGAAATTAGAAGATAAATACTTATTCATCGATAAAAATAAATAATACAAAATGTAAAGCATACTCCCTCCTCATAAATTTATCTCGATTAACCCAAAAGGGCATTCATTTTTTTCATATGAATATTATTTATATAATTTATTTTTTTCATCTTACATAGTAAATTGAAACTTTTGACATATGTAGTGTACGTTCTATGGAAAATAAAATTAAATTTCTTGTACAGTGAATCCTTAAAGTATTTGAACATTACAGTATGACTAGCTTATAAAAAATATGCCAAACAAATTAAGATACATTCTAAACCAAAATAGTTACTCCACGAAATGTTAAAATTATTTTATAATATGAAAATAATATTAGATAGGTAATAAATGAACATCGTTTCCAATTATCGTGAACAAAAGATGTGGTATTACTACGTTTAATAATTATCATGCAATACCTATACATAGATTTTTTAAAATCATTTATAAACGTTTATCAATATTGATTAATGACTTATTGCTAAAAATAATGGCAATGGCAATTACTTTATAAACAGCCAAAGTATGTAATCATAAATGTAGTCATACTGTAGTGTACAAATATTTTGAGGAGTCACTGTAGGTATCATAAGGTAATGGAAAGGTAAAGATAAGAAGAGGTAAAGTATAAGCTTGTAAAATCGCAACACGAATTGAAAGTTTATATCCGTATAAACACGAGTCGATTCAATCACACAATCTATGAGCCATCGAGATCCAAACTTGTTCCAGCATGTATGATCGCAACGCGTAGTCAATTAGACGTATGACTGAACTTTCGGCGAAATGTAACTTTTGCTGATTAAAGCTATTGAACTTTCCGTCTGCTGAGTAACTACTTGTCTATAACAATGCAGTAGCTACCTACAGATCGGAAGTTTTGATGCCGCCATTGTCACTACTACTATTATTCAACCGACGTTACAATAACAGCTTTCCTCCCTCCACCTATTCGAATAATATGCAAATGTGAAAGAGAAAATCCGAATGAAAAACACTTCTCGTTTTAACCCGTTCTTCGCTCTAACGACAGATTATATAAAAACTTTTTATAATTTTCTCATTCTTCAATATAAAATATCATTTTTTAAGTAAACGAGAGAGAAAGAGAGAGAGAATAAATGGTAACGCAACAATTGAATGATAGTTTCGCTAATTAAACCAATTTGTTTAATTATACACATACTAGTACCTTCGAATAGTATTATAATATATTGTGTTATATGATATTTCGATGCTCCCGAACCAAAAAAAGCACATAAAGGATAAACAAATTATCTTCAAATTGCACCATAGCAATAAGCTCAAATATAACAGGAGACAAAGTATTTCTAATTATACATTCCGAACCATCCTTTATCCACATTCTCTCTCACGCATTTCCATGCATTTTCCAGAGCGTGATAAAGCGCATCGAGTCTCTCGTTCGATCGTAGGATAAATGCATGCAGGGCCAGCTGCGGTAAAATTCGCGCGCAGCCGTTGCATCGGCCACAGGTCGTCGTCATTGTATGCACTAAAGTCGTTTTTATACGTACGCGCTTTTTGTACAAATAAATAAACCAATATACATATATATATATATATACATTCTGGAATTGCAAGAATTTCAAGTGAAGCAAATGGTACGCGTTGCACCTGCCGATCTCAGTTTGTTCTTTTAATTGTTCTTCATAATTCATATTATCTCTGTTACTTTTTTTATTTTCGTTTTTATCTATTTGCTAATATTATCCCTTTATCTCTCTTCCACATACACTATCACCCCATATCACAATTATTATAGTTATTATTATTTTATTATTATTATCATTCAAAATTATTGCAACTAGAACTCTGTACTCATTTTTTAATGGCTATGTCATTTCTTTCTTTTTTTTCTTTTTTTCAAATTTTCCAATTTATTTACAGTCAAGTTCTGACCACAAAACTCCCAACATCAAATTATTGGATTTGTCAATAAGCAATATCGAAATGTTTTCTATCGAATTTTCAATGAAATTTATTAAATAAAAAAAATTGTATTTACCAAGATGTAAAATATTGACAAAGTCGATATTATTTATTGGTCAATCGAATATAACAACCTAACATGTTAATATAATATATGCAATTATTATACATGCAATACTACAATATATCAATATATAAATTACTATATAAAACAAAACAAAGATAGTAACATTGAATTTATAATAAAAAATTGCAAAATAATGTATACTTCCGAGGATCGATTTGACTCGTTTGTAACAACCAATTTATCTCTTTCTTCCTTTCATTCTCATTCATTTATAGTCCACGAAAACGTGGACAAGGACGATGAACGTGGAAACGCAGGACTTCTATCGTACGAGACACGGATCCATGACTGACGAGAGGATAGATTTATTATGCCACACAGTCGGCCCGATTTTCCCCTTCGTTCTAAACTCGTCCCCGGAGAAGCATTGTCAAGCGCTGCGACCGACAACGTGAAGGCATGAGAGAGAACGATGGATAGAGATAGGCATACAGAGCAACGAGCGGATTTCCGCACGCGGCTCCAAGATCCATTTCACCCTACCGGGATGGAAGAGAGAATGCGGCCCGCATTTTGTGCCGCAATGCGACTCGATCGAGATTCGACTAATCGTCCTTACTCAAGATTTCTCTCTTTCTCTCTCTCCCTTTCCCTCCCTTTCCCTCTACATTAACCACTTCTCTTTCTTTGTCTCCCTCTCTCTCTTCTTCACCATGTGAATTGTGTCTCGTGAAATAAATCATACGAAAGGCATATTCTTGTTATTATCTATAAGGACAATTTTAAATAATAATAGATTAATCGTTTTAATCGAATAAGTTTCATGTCTATTTCGAATTAATTAATTAAAAAAAAAAAAACTCGGGCAAACCTAGGCAAAAATGGATCTTATAATTCATATGATCTAGAATAGACGAAAAAAAAACAAAAACGCGAAAGAGAGCGACAGAGAGAGAGAGAGAGAAAAAAAAAGAAAGAAAATACTAGACGAACTTGTGTCCACGTCGCCATCATTCCTCATAAATTTTCCTGAAACCCTTCAGCATTTACAAACACAAATTATTTACATACGTTTCAAGCAAAGCGGTTGCGAGACGAGAGAAAAAGAAGGAAAGAGAGAAAGAGAGAGAAACGTGGCCTTTGCTGAAATAGTAATGCCATGCTTTACATTTCGTGCCGCGGAAAACGCGTTTCTGCCGCAGTAGTATTATTCAGCGACAGTAAGAGAACAAGCTAAGCCTCGCCCGGCAACTTTTCTTATTCCGAACTCGTCTCGTACATGAACGCTCGGTAACTGCATCGGTACACTGTGCAACGCGAGCCTGTGCAACGAAGAAGACAACGAACACATTCACAAAAACATATGTAGGTATATGTATATATTTACCAATACACGGACGAAAATAACACGCGGATATATCGTACTTGTATTCGTTTACGAGATTAGGTCGCTCCAAGAGACAGAGAGTATTCCAACTTTCCACCATCTCATGACTTTCCTTTTTCTTCTTTCTTCATCTATCTACTTCCTTCCTATACGTATATATATGTATATATATATACACACACGCATACATATGTATCGTTCTCTTTTCTATCTTTCTTTTTCTTTTAACCCTATTTACTTTCTCACTCTATCATCCAGTTTCTATTTCTCGTTACGTTTATCCTTTCTTTTCTCCTTCTTCTTATTTTTTCTCTTCTTTGTCTAACAGTATTATTCTCTTTTTCCACTCCGCGTGAAAAGAGAAAAAGTAAAAAAAAAAAAAAAACAACAAAAAAATAAAAAATAAAGAAGAAGGCCCTAAGCAGATAAATATGTCCCGTATTCTTTCCCCAGGTATTGCGGTCGACACGGCGGACTAAAATACGGCCCTTTTATTATCCTATGAGTTTTAGCACGTACCAACGTGCCTCCGCAATAAAGTCCCGACAGAATAAACTCCCAAGTAAAACCTACGATCCGGATAAACCACTTGCTGTTCTCTCATTCTCTTTCTCTCTTTCTCTTTTCTTTCTACTCCACTTGCTATGTTGCTTCTACGGCAAAACTAACATATCTTACTAACCCTTCGGTATCTTCTGCTTATTACCCCCACGAATCTATTTCTCTCCCTTTCTGTCAATATTTATGCGAGCGTGTCGATCATGTTTCACTTTAATTCTCATCTTTGAAAGAAGGGGAATAGAAATTTTCTAAATGATTTCATACTGCTCCCTGTCAAATAATTTCAAATCTGATAAAAACTAATAGAAAGATTTACAAGAGTTGAATGTCGATGATTCTGCGTATCAACGTATGTTTTCTTTCGTGTAATGACAAAGAGAGAAAAGTAAAGAAGATAGAAAAAGATGCACGCAGTTGAGTTTGTTCCTTAATAACTGGACCCGACTTGATTATGGTCGCCACGGGTGCATTGGTCGTTGCAAGCCTTAGCGGTCGCATCGAACGAAATGTTCCGCTAATGGGCCGGATACGGATGAAAAATTATCTCGGTTTAATGCTCTCCACCGTTTTTAGTTATTACGTCGGTTTTAAAGCTCCGTTGGGAACGTCGACGATATGTGGCCGCTCTATCCATCGCATGTACGAGAGAAAAAGAGAGAGAATAAGAATAAAAAAAAAAAAGAAAGGAACGAACTCACCAGAGAAATTCGATATTTCATTTCATAATTAAATCTTTAATTATCGGAACTAATAGTCATCTTCCTCTACATTACTGCAAAATCACTATACTCTAACATTCTATATTTTCGTTTGAACAGAATTATACAGTTGACTTGAGTTATTAGAGTATCTGTAGTATATATATAATATGTTTTACAGATATATTTATAAAACGTAAGAGCTATTGAAATATTTATAGAATTATTTTGAACGAGTTACAATTTAATTTCTTCTAATTAATACTTTTCCATCAATTCCTATGCTACAAACTTAATTTCAAACTAAAAATATCATGCTTTATCTGGTAAATTTAATATATTCATCACGCGTCACGTGTACTAATAATTTTGTTTTGTACGTCAATTTTGACAGAGGATCTGGGATAATTAAAAATTGAATTATTCAATCAGAGAGTAAGATACAATTCAAAACATATCTCGTAGTAGGACATTGATTCTCTCGTTACTACATTCAGTGACGATAACGATGAGCCCTTCGAAGGACGTTGGGCTAGTCGTCGAGTCTCGATTGGAACCCCGAATACGATACTCGAGAGATTAGAGAATACTCAATTACGGGATTTGGTATCATAGAATTCGAGAGCTTTGGATTAAGGACGCTCATCGTGGGAGTAACTTTGGATTATATAACGCCGTGTACCAATACGATTCCCACCAGTCACTATCTCCATCTCCATCTTTATCTATCTCTCTCTCTCTCTCTCTCTTTTTCTCTTTTTAATGTATTTGTATCTATGAGATAGGACTTGTAAATGCTTCAAAAAGATGGTTCAAATGATACTATCACTCTCTTTCTATAATACGTTGTCGAATTTCTTTGCTATTTCTAATGATAGATGAGATTGTCGTTTGGAATAGAAAAAAAAAAAAAAAGAAAAGGAGAAAAAGAATATAGGAATAAATTTTCTTCCGACGAAATGAACATTTCATTCGATCCTTTCAGATCAATTGAAACAACAAACGACGGCGAAGCAATTTATTTGCGATTATTCTTGTGTACTTTTCGAGCGTGCGTTTGCTTTTCATAGGAAGCTTCGACGTATCTCGAATCCATAACAATTTTTGACGTTTTCGCTTGACGCTCAAGAGGTTAAGGTCGACGTACAAAAATCATGAAAATCCATAGAAAGATATAATCTTGATTATATTTCATCGAGAATAGATAAAAAGTTATATACATATATATCTAACAATTTTTGCGACTTAATACAACCTCGTTGTAAGATAAACGAATTCAAAAGTAGACAAACAAAAATTGACGAAACGATCGAAAAACGTTCTAGATCAAACGTTATCCGATAGGCATTAATCATAATACCTAACCTAATTAAATCCGTCTAAATCGATCTAAATCCGATTTACTCTGGTCGTTCTGTAAAATCGGGTTAGAACGTTTACTCGTAGTTAACGCTCTCGGAGATTTGCATCATCCAACGGCTTTTCACTTCGATCGGCTGATGGCCGCCGACAGGTCCGGGAAACATTTTTTTTTCTTTTTTAAAAAAAAAAAGAAACAAATAAAAAAATAAACATTAATTCGTGCAATCAGACCGACCGATAGAGAATAAAGAGCTAGGCGAAAGGGATCGGATAAAATTGTGTTGGTGGTTTTAGCAAGCAAACGATAATCCTTATCGTTGAAGTGCTTACGATAAACGCGAAGTCGCCTTTAACTTGTTACACGGTAACACATCGACGATTATCTAAATTACTTCGTAAATCTGCCAGCCGAATCGGTCGAGCTTCAGAGTCCGTGTTATTACGTAACATAAATCGCCATCCACGCGTTCGTAAAAGCTTTTAAAGCGCGAGTCACGCGCGCGCTTTTCATCCAACAAACACACTCATTCCTATTCCCTTACCCGCAAAACCCCTCGCAACTTTGTCAGCCCGTTCTCAGTAACATCAATAAAAAAAAGATATATCGTCTCGTTAGAATTTCGAAAAATCATGATATTGCACGAAACGATATTATACATAAAATGAGTTTTAAGAATACCAATAATAAGTAAATCGATCAGAGGAGAAATAAGGAATAAAAAGTAGAAAAAAGATAACGGTAGAGTGACATTAAAGAGGGTCAAACACGTTTGATAATATTCGTA
Source organism: Polistes canadensis (assembly GCF_001313835.1). Classification (NCBI taxonomy): domain Eukaryota; kingdom Metazoa; phylum Arthropoda; class Insecta; order Hymenoptera; family Vespidae; genus Polistes; species Polistes canadensis. The sequence goes on from NW_014569552.1 coordinate 1,622,064, forward strand.
ACGTGAAGGCGCGATAAAGTATGATAGTAGGTACGGGTAGATAATCGTTTGGGTTCTCCCTATATATTGTATATCAACATCGAAGTAGTAAGTGACTCGAGGCGTGCCGGCAGAAAGACGACGAGTGCCGTTTTGCTCTGCGAAAGGGTCGCTTGGGTGGATTGATTCAAAGCAAGAGGCACTCACCGATCATCGTAGACGAAACCCGCTTGCAGGGTGTTGCAGTAGAGGGCCGTCGCGACGAGGGCGCAGGCTACGGCTAGGATATCCATGTCACATCGTGCCGAGGACGACGGTGCCGGTTGCAGCGACGTCGACGGCGGCTTCTTAACTTGTTGCACGTCCACGGGCCTTCCTCCTCTTCCAGCTCCTCCTCCTCCACCTCCACCCCCAACCCCTCCCCCTCTTCTCTTCCTCTTCCTACCGTTCCTCCCTCCGCCTCCTCCTCCTCCGCCTCCGCCTCCACCACCACCAACACCACCACCAGCACCACCTGCACCACCTCCACCCCTTCTTCTTGATTCTACCCTTATTAAGCCGCTCGAGACGTCCAGTGGACGTTCCACTGAAGACTGGTACTCCGAAAATGTCCGGAAAGTCGTCGCTCGATCGGGACGAATGTCGGTTTTGGCTGACGAATCACGATCAGATTCGGAAGAGCAAACACCTTATCCTTTTCCTATCGTATTGAAAGAGAAGAAATCTTGTGTCGACGATGAACGGAATTCCCTTGTCCTGTGTTCACTTTTTCCAGCGTACCCTTTTGATTAGTTCGATCTTTCGAATTATAAACGTTTCCAAAGTAAGATGAAATAACGATAAGTTAACACTACGACGAAATCACTATAACGCACCGAGACACCTAATATAGATTATAATGGGATTATTAATTGTCGTAAGAATTGTTGATTGATGATTCCTTAAAAATCACTTTCGTAGATTATTTTTCTCTTATTGACGTTTAGACGAAAGAATATCATCGGTAAAGAAGATGGGTTACCTCTATTGTCAACAACAAGAAAAACCAAAACCAAGCAAGGTTATATATATATATATATTTGTTCAACAGTTTGTTATACAGTAAAGTGGTCCGTATTTGAAAGAACAAATTCAAATTTGGCTTTTTTTTTCCTCAAATCCTTAGTTTGTTCGTTCGTTCGTTCTTCTCGCCTAAAAAAATTGACGAGATGTTTAATATTTTTTCTAAACAATATAGAAATAGATTTTCTTTTTTGTTTTATTGAAACAGTTGGACCACCGTAACGAACTCAATTTAAAAGATTATTCTTATATTTTCAATCGAATGAGAATAATAATATTATCGTCGATCGCCTAATGAATGAGATAAACGAAAGCAATGGTGGATTTTATTAGTTGATCCACGACGCGGCGCATGTTCCGGATGCGGAACGGCAACTGTCGCGCGCCCCCCGAGGACGAGAGCTTTATATGCGGAAGAGACGGGCATCGATCGGACGAGCGCTTGCGCTCTCTCCTCCTCCCACTTCTAGGTTCACCTCCTCCCCCAACACCACCTCCTCTCACTCTCCTCATCCTCCATCACCTTCACCCCTCTTTCTCCTCCACCTCCTCCTCCTCATCTCTTCCACCTCACCTTTCCATCCCTATCCGTCCTTGCTTGCTTCCTTCCTTCCTTCCTTGCCGTTTTCCATGTATGTATGTATATATATATATATATATATATATATATATATATACCTAGATCACGACCTTCCGCGAGCACGACAATGAGCGGCACGTCGCAACCACGATCAACCGGCCGAATATAACGGAGAGACCATCACTACTGACCAATATCAAACCTTTCCGAAAATGACATGTTCTCTCTTTTTCTTCCTTCTTCTTCTTTTTTTGTTTGTTTGTTTTTTTGTTTTGAATTTAATTTAAAGCTATAAGTTACCGAGATATCCACTGTTTTTCGATAATAGATCCTTTTTCTCAAATGCAAATCCATTTTACTTTGACTTATTTTTCATGAATACTAATGGTACAAAAAAAACGCTTCCTTTCTCGTCTGAATATATCAGTGAAACAATGGACATCTTTTTGAAAATTGTCACGTTTCTTTCTCTCTTTCATATTTTGAATTTTCATTAAAATTCTTAAATCACTGTTTGATATCTGGTCTATTTTTTTTTATATATATAATTCTATTTTATCACTTATTTTTAACAAATATTAACGGGTACCAAATTAATACGACGTTTTTTGTGTTAACTATATCAGAAAAGCAAATTCTCATGAATAGCAAACTTCTTGGAATATGATGCTTCTCTCTTTCTCTCTCATATTTATCCTTCTCTTTTTGAATCTAGTTGAAAGCTGTAGATCATTGTTATCTCCTTGTGTTGGACAAAATATGTGCTGCTCAAATACAAATTTTTGCAACAGCGACCTACTTCTGACGCGTTAGCTATTAACCTTATGTATGTGTGACACACTAATTTTGTTTTGAAAGTTTAATGCTACCTATTTACCTCATATGCTTTAAAACATATAATACATTATTTTTAATTATTACATTTTCAATGTTTATATAAATGAAAATTTGCAGTAATTTTAGCAAAAAGAAAGTGCGATTTTTGGTGAATAATTTATTTAGAGCTCACCGCCATATTAAGAAGATATTAATAAATATAAGTATGAAAATATACGCATATAGAGTCTTCCTACATTAAAACCATTTAGCATACTAGCACGATAAGATTTATTGGTGAAATATAATTGATAATTATTGAAAGCAAAAGATTTATCTATGTATTTTATGCCCATCACTGTAGATTAAATAGTTATACAACTGAATATAATTAGTGCATTTAGATACGCTAACCGATATAACGAATAAACGAAAGGAAATGGTGAATGATGAGTTAATAGAAGCTAATCAGAACTTCCGAGCAGGATACAGTGAAAGTACTTTCGAATGTAACAACTACGTCTTTTTTTTATAAATTCTTAGTAACTTAATTTATATATACCATTATTTTATATTTTAAAAAATACGTATACTTTTATTTTAATTCTAGGGTCTCTTTCATATCTTTAATTACAATAGAAAAAAGTTTTTTAATTTCTTGATATTTTTATAACTCAATTCTGATTTTTTACTTTTTAAAATAATTCCGTTTTTTTTTTTTCAGAGAAATATTTTCTTCCATTCGTTTTATTTTTTCATTTCTAGATGTAGCAAAGATCAAAGACTAATCTCATCTGCTTGAAAAATAACTGAATTTAACGATACGAAAACTTAGCCGATAAAAGGACAAACGAGTCGAAAATTTGTTCTAACATAACTTGATTAACCGTAATTATTTTCCATTCGTTTCTCCGTCGAGTAATTTTCAAATGCTGTTATAAAACAAATTGAGAAAGAGAAAGAGAAAGAAAGACAGAACCAAAATATTACCGTGCTTCGTTGTTGGAAAGCCTCTGTTTAAAAGCTAAAATTACAGTTTTATATTATATTTCTACATAAAGAGAAAGTTCGAAATAATGACCAATTAGAAATTCACAAATTACCAACTTTTGATACGAACTCATCCTCTGAAAATTTCACTGCACTCGCATGAAAATAAGAAGTGAATTTTCTCGTTTTATTTATCCACACGTTCATTAACAACAAAAGTATGAAAAGTGTGGAATAATAAAATAAAATATCAATGTTGAAATAGAAAGAGAGAGAGAGAGAGATAGAGACAGACCATCAAGGGATGATTGGGGAAAATTCATTAGATATCCATATAATGACACCAAACAACGTTTAGCTAATAAATGCATAAATAGACAGGCGCGCACACAAACACCCACACGCCCATACAAATACATACGTCCTCAACATGATATATCTTTTCACTAACAACAAACGATTCGATTACTCTCGTTAATCTACTATAATGATCGTCAAAGTAACTACGATTAATTAACGTACTTACATGTAACTAATCAGAAACACCTGCGTTCGCTGACAATACACAAATTCATCATGCGAATTACGTCAGTCATCCTCATCGTACCGAAATTAATGCTAGTATCTAACGTATCAGGATCACGCAACCATACCCCCGTCAATTGTAATATCCGGCAAGAATATAACGTGTATTACGAATGTATATACGTAAATACATATGTATGTATTAACGTTTGTTATCACATCGTATACATTAACGAATCCATTTTCGAGAGAAATTATAATTTACCAGTACATCTTATAGAAATGTTTGACGATTGATGGTTAACGATTAATACATCCTATATAAAAAATGGCAGAAGCAAAGTTGTACTCCTATGTTCGTTATTGCTGTCATTTTGTATTAAACACAGTCAACACAAATAATATAAGAAATATATCAAATTTACGATCTAGTATTACAATTGAAAATAAAGACGCTGCAACACGATTATGACAGTAAGAGTATTTTTGATAAATATTTAGCATACTTAACGATGTATTATTTTTTTTAAATAAATATCATTAAAAAATGTGTTTTAAAATAACGATACAAATGAGAACATAGGCAAACTTACACACATTGTTTTAATGCTTGTAAACACATATGTACAATATTTCCAATGAACATGCAACAATGATAATAGATATATTCAGTGTATATAAAAATTAATTTTGTGTGCCTTGATTAAATTTTATATAACTTAATTAAATTATTTATTACTTTGATTTTTAAATGTGAATAATCGCCCGCCATTTTATAGCACTTAAAGCTACGAAATATTCGACAACTAATCAAAACAAAAATTATTAGTAAGCAAGATAATAAGACTAATATTTGTTTTAAAAAAACACCGAATTTATTTCTACTTCTAATATATATATAGATATATATAAACGCTATTAAAACGTTATCACAAAAAACACTTACGTACAATGGTGTAGAATGAAGGGAAAGATGACAAATGGTTCAAGGAAGAAAGTTGAAGAGCAGCGATTTTCTGATTCCAGCCTACCCTCGATCAAGGAATACTTTGAGGAAGGATGTGCAACAAAAAAAGAGTAAAAGAGAAAAAGAGAGAGAGAGAGAGAAAAAAAAGGGAAAAGAAAAAAAGGATCTCCCAATCAACGTCCATCCACTTAACTCACCGCACCTTGCAGGGCAACCTTACACATATACGAATACACAGACGAATACACGTGCCCATACACACACACACACATACACATAAAAAAGTAAGGCATGTGGGATGTTCTAAAAGTGGTATGAGGATCGCGCGACGGGACAACGAAGTTGAGGCTAAACAATTCTGCTCACGAAAAGGGGCGTCGGACGATTATATACGAGTCCGAGCCGAAAGAGGGTCGGCATCCCCCTGTGTAAAGAGAGTGAAAGAGACGAAAGATAAGAAGGAAGAAAGGGAGAAGAGAAAAAGAGTGGACAACACTACTATACTTATATACATACGCCATACAACCACGATCTTGCCCGAACTCATTGACCTCCGGTGTCCACCTTCGTTCCTCCCCATTTCCTAGGACCTACATAGTGTGTTCGTCTTTCATCCACGTGATGAGCCACACGCTTATACACACACAAATACACACACACAAATTCACACTTACAAATACACATAGATACGAATTTCTGGAGAATAGAAACGAGAGAGAACAGCTAATACGCGGAGTGTGAGCTACCCTGTTATTTGTTCCACGCGCTCCTAGATTAAGATAATAGACTAATGCGTACCAGTGGAGGGTAAAGGGACGACGGATATCCCGAGAGTGGAACGTCCGACTGAAACGTTCCAAACGGTGAAGGAAAAAGGGGAAGAGAGAAACGCGATGACCACTGGCCACGCGAGCTTCCTCCACGGTTGGTGACCACCTTATAACTTGACTCCAATGGGTATTATCGTGCGAACTGATCATCCAACCTATACTCACACAAACTGTCTTCTTAGGTATCATCGATTCTTTTTAATCGTTTTCGGTTGTGTCCTATTAAAAGAGACAACTTATGTATGTCAATTTGATAATCTGTTGACTTCAATTTTTTTTTCCCCCATCTTTTCGTCTATTTATATCAAATTATTAAACGGCTTCACGCGAATTCATTTGTCACAATTATTTTTATAAAAAATTCATTTATGAAGTCGATGCAAATATTTCGTCACTTCATTTGTCCTATAATACATTTGTATAATTAATTAATGAAATTGACTGTAAAATAATGAATTAATTCTTAAGAAAATCAAGAAACCCTGATTAAATAGATTTATCGAATTGTGAATGATCATTTAAACGATATAAGAATAACATTGAATGAATGAATGTCTAAATTTAATTAAGAGGAATTCAAGATAGCTTTACTTATTGAATTTATAAATAGTTACTGTCCATTCGGATGTCACTTTGCAATAATTTGGAAACTGTTATATGAATTCAAATATGACAACCGATAAGAAATATTTTGTAAATAAATAATAGGGCATATAAATAACTATTTTTATAGTTAAATCTTATTACCTATTTGTTTCTTTAATTTCTCCGATAATTTCGAAATAAGAATATATTCAACGTTAAAAGATGTTCGATTCACTTTCAAGGCATCTAACAATGCAAGTGACTTTTAACGAGAGCTGTACAGACGTATTTGCAATTCACTCGTTAAATTTGCAAGCGTAATTACTTAATTCGTCGTGGTTGTCTGTGCATTTAACGCGCGGACGCGCGAGGAGTACAAAGACAAAGGCGTGAGAATGGATTTCGTAAGGTTTGGTATACGTTTTAGAAACGTTTTTCGAAATCGTGATATTATGAAATATTAAACAAATTCCTTATTTTGGGATTACTTTTGTAAAAAATTTGTGAGCATACACACACACAGAGACAATGAAAATATTTTATATTTTAAAGTTGAATAAAATTGCTGTTTCTTGCAACACGTGCTTTGCGAACAAACGACAAATTACGAGGGAGTGTTCCTTCTTTCATAAACAAAAATTTCCTATAGCATGTCTTGTAGATATATATTTCTTTCATTTTGTAATAATTATTAAATTCATAATTTTCATTAATTGAAAATCATCTTTTGAGATAAATAGCAAAAATTAACATTTAACATGACTGATAATTTAGTAAATTTAATACAAAGAGGGCTATTACACAATTCAAAGTATATCTGACTAAATATTACCATTATTTATTTACTTTAATTATGAAATGTTTATTATGAAAGTCGCTACAAGTTTACGAATACCTTATACACGTTGATGTTGTCAGACATATTAAATAATTTATATTTTCCCTCTAATAATTATTTATTTTATCCTTCTTTTTAATCCACTTTATAACTCAAATATAAAGAAAAAATTACATAAAAAATAGAGAGAGAGAGAGAGAGAGAGAGAGGGAGATTTATTGTTTTATAAAAGAATATACAACATTACAATAAGTTTTACATTAACTCTAGCTATACTTAATTCATTACAATTTCACATATAAAAGAATTCACTTAAAAATATTTTCCTTTTGTAGCTATTATCATTCGCGAGATAATGTTTCCGTCTTTGAATTTTTATTATTATTGAGGCAACCAGGGAACTTCATTTATTATGATATTTTATTAAAAAGTACGTATCTACGTTCTCGTAAACATTTCTGGAGGAAACGAGCACGGAGTCGTGTACGAGTCTTTCTATTATTCATAGTAGCCATTTTAAACGCTACCACGTAGTAGTATGTACATACGAGGGGCAAGTACGCGAGCGATTAATCAAGAATTAACAAGAAACGCGCAGCAAACGGAACGCGCTACGAAGCTCTCGACATTTTACGCGCCACTTCTACTACCAACAATCAATAGACTTGTAAAATTGTCGAAAAGCACGAGAAAAAAATTCGAATTTTCTATTTTTTTTCCCCCCGATTGACCGATAAAGAATAATTTGAGAAATTTCAACCTAATCATTTTGACTTTAAATTCGTTTTTTTTTTATAGATTTTCAGAATAAAAGGAGAAAAATTAAAACGACTTAACCGAACGCTTTCGCGATTATTAAAACAAAAAAAAATAAAACAAAAATATAAATCACGAGGTAACGAGGAAACATCAAGCGATCCATCAAACAAAATTTTCGTTGTCGACGAACGGTTGTAATGCGGTTGAATCAAATCTGTTTATGTGTTCACGTGTACGGTCGAAATATGACATCCTATACTATATAAAACCAAACATATATCATGGGCTCAGGAATAAATTTTAATCGTCGGACCGGTCAGTTGTAACGAGAAAAATCATCTAGGATACAGACGTATTCTCATCATATTCGAGGACGATTATTGATCGAGAGGTACGTTTTTAACGATGACGAGCTCGAAAATTCTTGTTGACGTTCGACCTCTCTCTCTTTTTCTCTTTCTCTCTCTCTCTCTCTCTCTGTTGTTCGCCATGTATAGAGATTTTTCCGATATCCCCGCCGCGGGCGGTAACATTTACGGAAAATTCTGCCGCCATTATTCGAGCGTGTTGTTGCTCGAACGTGCGCGCTCGTGTGTACCTATGCTGTTGTAGATACAAGCTGAATGTTGTTAACAACTGGTATCAAGAGTAGGTGCAACACTCCACGCAACTGAAAATCCACGTGCGCCCATGAATCTCTCATTCCCTCTTTCAGAACTCACTCTCCGCGTGTTACCAACGCGATAACACGCGCGTGCACGTTCCGCAAGAACGCCTCTCCCGACCTGTCCTCTCTCTTTTACACTTCACCCACCCCCTACATTTCTCCTCTTCTCTCAAGAGAAACGATTCACGTCGATAGGAGCCGAGTCGACAACGAGATTCGATTTGTACCCTTCGCGATGAACGTTTCCGAATGGTCCTTGTCAAAGGAACAACACGTATCAAGTAACGAGTCAAGCGCTTTTGCGGATGACTTTTATCTACGTTGGTTTTGAAACACGAGAAATAGCGTAGCCCGGAATTTAAATTACCAGCGATTTTCCTAGCACGATCGACTACAATCTAGATAGTAGCGATTCGTTCCTTCCTTTCTTCCTTCCTTCCTTCCTTCTTTCGTAACCTTTTTCTAATAATCGATTTCAATATATCAACGTTTTCAACTAGTTGAATAAATTTTCTAAAATGAAAATATAAGAACGGTAATAACAAAACTATATGAATAAATTGAAAAAAAATGAAGGAAGAATGAGGAAGCCAATAGAATTGATCTCTCAGAGAAGAAGAGAATAGATCGCTTTCCATCTTGTTATAGTCGTCATCAATGATGGGAAACGATATAAGCGACCGCGTTATCCGTCCGCACCTTTCTGAAAGCAAACTGATATACGTGGCCACGCGAGGTGTGCCACTCTTCTTCCGTTCGTTTCTACGTTGCTACATATCCAGGATTTTCGCAAACTCATCGCGATCGGTAGAACGTCGATAACCCACGTTGCTCAAGAATGTCGATGGAAAGGATGCCTTTTTCGTTTCTTTCTTTCTTTCTCTCACTCTCTCTCTCTCTCCCTATCTCCCTGCCGATCGTGACTCGACGCTACAAACGATTCGAACGCAATACGAGGCAAACGAGGACCGAAGTTCCTAGCAAATCGCGCTTGCCATCCCTTTTCTTTCTCTCTCTCTCTCTCTCTCTATCCGATTTCTTTTTCTTCTTTCCTTCCCTCTTCCTCTCTCTCTCTCTCTCACTCTCTCTCTATGCCACTATCACCACCACCACCACCTACACGGTTGCCCGCCTTCTCGCAAATGAGCCAACTCTGGCCTGTATTTTCACCTCACGTTTCCAATTTGCGTTCGCACGTTCGACGCATCGAACGAGTGACGAATGGACGCGAAGCAATGAGGAGACCCCTCTATCGGCATCGTTCTTTCCTTTTCGTCTTCGTTGCCGCCTTTGGCGACCCAGTTCACCAGGATACTAACGATCTAAGAGAACTTGAAATACGATCAGGATTTTGAAGGTAGCTTATGAATGAGTCAAACTGTAATCCAAACTCGTTACTTGTGGCTTTATCATAAATTTGATTTATTATTTCATTCGGCAACGATTCTTATTATATTTCATTATTTTTATTATATTATAATGTTATTATTATTGTAAATTTATATTATATATATCAGAGATTGCAATGCTGCAAATTGTGCATCTTTGCAATTTCTTTGAAAAGTTTTGGTAAATATTTTTTATAATAAAAGTGAATAGATTTTAATGAAACTTGTATTAAATTAAAGTACACTCTTTTGTCTACGCGTAAAATACTTTGTAGAGTTATAAAAATCAAATGTAAAGTGCAGAAAATGTCTGTGAATCCAACGCTGTAAGGTGTGCATCTTTGCAATTTCTTTGAAAAGTTTCGGTAAATATTTTTTATACCTTTAGGAAATGGATTTAAATGATTTTTGTATTAAATTACAAACCACTCTTTTGTCTACGCGTAGAGTATCTTTTCGAGCTATAAATCGATTTGCAAAGGTTCATAAAATACCAAAGAAAGCGATGCTGCAAATTTTTCCTACTTTGCCATTTCTTTAAAATGTTTCGGCAAATATTTTTTATACTTAGAGCAAGCGGATCTTAATAATTTCTATATTAAATTAAAGTGCACATTTTTGGCTACACGTAGAGTACCTATTTGTGTTATAAATCAATCTGCAAAGGTTCATAAAATGGCAAAGAAAAATTAGCGGGTTAGGCATTGTTCACATTGCCTACTAACGCTGGGTATTGTTAACATTGCCGGGGGAGGTTTGGAACCTAGGCCGGTAATGTTAACAATGCCTGGCCATCAGGCATTGTTCACATTGCCTTATCCGCAAACTTTTCTTTGCTATTTTATGAACCTTTGCAGATTGATTTATAACACAAATAGGTACTCTACGTGTAGCCAAAAATGTGCACTTTAATTTAATATAGAAATTATTAAGATCCGCTTGCTCTAAGTATAAAAAATATTTGCCGAAACATTTTAAAGAAATGGCAAAGTAGGAAAAATTTGCAGCATCGCTTTCTTTGTCATTTTATGAACCTTTGCAAATCGATTTATAGCTCGAAAAGATACTCTACGCGTAGACAAAAGAGTGGTCTGTAATTTAATATAAAAATCATTAAAATCCATTTGCAAAAAGTATAAAAAATATTTACCGAAACTTTTCAAAGAAATTGCAAAGATGCACACCTTACAGCATTGGATTCACAGACATTTTCTGCACTTTACATTTAATTTTCATAACTCTACAAAGTATTTTACGCGTAGACAAAAGAGTGTACTTTAATTTAATACAAGTTTTATTAAAATCTATTCACTTTTAGTATAAAAAATATTTACCAGAACTTTTCAAAGAAATTGCAAAGATGCACAATTTGCAGCATTGCATTCTCTTACATTTTCTGGACTTTACATGCTAAATTTATAACTCGATATGGTGTTCTACGTGTAGAAATAAGAGTGTACTTTAATTTATTATAAGATTCATTAAAATCTATTCACTTTTAGTATAAAAAATATTTACCAAAACTTTTCAAAGAAATTGCAAAGATGCAAAAGAGGGGTTACGTATGGCTGTGTGTGCCTGTCCCGAGAATGTATTCTTTTCTACGTTGTTTAAATAGTAATTTGATATTCTATAGGATATCAAAGTATTGTGTTCGATGCCTAGTAAAAACTGGAAGAATTTTTCAATTTCCGACTTCGTCTTAAGGCTTTTTGCATTCATAGTAATGCCGAGGAATTACTAGCAATAACTGATTTCCAGGTTTTTACTGTAACATATACTGATATATATCTGATATATACCAATAAACTTAAGTATAAGTTCACTCCAAATCTACGTAACTAACAAACTCAATTCAGACTATTTTAATTTGTGAGATACACATGAAAAAATATCAATTTCGACATCATTCATTCAATGGCAAATTCTTCTTTGGCAGTTAATTCAAATGTTCACGCTGTGAAAACGACAAGCATGAAAATTGGAATGTTTATCGAGCGTTCGACGTGCAATAGCACACATATGGAGATGCGGTCAACGATATCACCCTCATTACGGTTAAAGGCTTAATTAATTTCCTGTCGAAATTTAATTAATTTAACGAGCCAGATTTATTTCTCGCACAGCTCGGTGGGCCATGCGTGATCATCGTGAGTATAGTTACGTGTGTTACGTGCTCTCAATGCATGAAAACGATTAGATTGTCAGTTTTAGTACACATTTATACCTGTTCGCTCTTTCTATAGGTAACTTCTATATTATATTTTACATTCTATACAATAGTAGTTATTTGACCAATTTTATGCTACAAGACCAAAACTGCTAACAATGTATAAATCTATTTCTACAGAAAAAAGCATTGTCTGTTCGTAATTATATAAATAGTTAAATGTATTTTTGGAAGCATCAATTTTTTTCGAAAAAATGTAACTCGATGCAACTGTACGTATACCGGATGTTCATAATGAAATATTATAAATTTGTATTTCGGAAATACGTGAGTTTTTAGATTAATTGTTAAAAGTTGCTTGATTTCGATGAAGAAATATTTTAGTATTTATTATTTTTTGTTTAATAGAAGGTTATATAAGGTCAAATTTGTATATTTAAATAGGAACCAATATTGTTTATAATAGAAGAATATTTAATATAAAATAAAAAATGTAACTTTTGTGTGAAACATATCTTTATCAACTTACAATTTTGTTAAATAAAAGTTTTGTATGCTCTCTCTCTCTCTCTCTCTCTCTCTCTCTCTCTCTCTAGTTTAAAAATCAAGTATATATTTGATTTTAAAAACAATATACATATTGTAACACTCCGGAAACGGGATTAAACGGAAACTAGAACTTTAATAAAGGAACAGAAATGTACAATTTAACAAGCGTGTGCTTTCCGGCTCGCCAACTAAGATCTCTAACAAATAATTTCGCGCTTTCCTTTAATACTTCCATATGCCGCAACCTCCTATAAAGATCTCCATAAAACTTCCCTAAAACAACAATAGATTGCCTAGACACGGGCTTCTCGCCCTTCTCTCTAAAATAACTCGGTTCGGTTCGCAACAATATGTAGGAAAAAAGAGAGAAAGGCGTGAGAAGTAAAATCAATACGTATAGCAGAAAACTTTTAAAAAATAATATAGTTAGAGTGTAAAACATAATGTTAAGGGTTGATAGAAAAATTCTGGCATTATATGCTAGCATCAATAATAAACCAACGTTAGATATTCTTTAATCAAACAATTTGATGGAAGAGACATTTAAGAAATCATTTTTCCTGTTAAAATTCGTCAGAAGGAGCCCGCATTTCTTATCATTTTTCTTCAGCACTATGAATAAACAATGCCGAAAAGTCCCATAGGTTATAGTCGATGCTCGGAACTATTTTTAAGAAACCTCAGAGCAGCCTACTTCTACCTAGCAATATAGAGCCCTTCTAAAGTGATTCTGGTAATCGCCAAAAATTCTATAGGGCACTACGAGACCTCTTTCCACTCGTCCACGATTCCGTGGCTTTACAACAGCTGGTCCGTCGAAATTCTAACGGTAAAATACTACTCAAAAGTGGAAACCGTAGACTTTGCGCGTACACACACACACATTTACACATTTATAAACAACTATGGGTGATTCAAGTTGGTGTATGCATATAAAGAGAGAAAACGGGAGGAGGAGAAAGATAGAGAAAGATACAAGAGCCAAGCGAACCAATGTAAAGGAAGGGACAGACAGCTTGGTTTTCATCGTTCACGGTTATTGTTCGTAGACCAACGGATAACGAGTCGAAAGGACAATATATACGAGTTTGTGACTTGCTATAAGAAGAGGAGAAAGAGGAGAGAAGAATAAGATGCTCGCTTAAGCCGTTTTATCTATATATTCGTTCAGTATTATTACCTAATCCGTGGAAACTCTTTCTTCCAAAATAATTTAACTTTCAACTCTTAAAAGATCATTCTTATAAAGAACAAAAACGGAAAATAAATGAAAAAGGATAATAATTTCCTTAGAATAAGAGAGTTATAATTCAATTAAATAATAAATGAAATAGGAATATCATTGAAGAAGGAAATATAACAACGAAACAGTTAGAACGACAATAACGAAGGATTTATAATTAGATGTATGTACAAAGATGAGAGAAACACGGTAGAATTCGAGAACGTCTATTTGCGTGTCGGATACCTATATATGCCGCACGCCATCGTGCTAATTAAACTCAACAAACAATGCTAGCAGGACACGGTGGTGCATGGAAAGCGTCCCAGAACATTAGATCTCGTTTGTACCATTCTGACGGAACGATTAATTGAGAAGGCAACGAATTATGCAATGAAGATGGTAAATTACACTGGCTGCTAAGTACCGAGTTATTACGTGCCTCGAGATGGAGGGTTAATACGAGGAAAGGAATAAGGAAAAGGGAAGAAAGAGAGAGAGAGAGAGACAGAGGGAGACAGACAGATAAGATAAAAGTGAGGGTGACGGTGAGAGTGACGAAGAACAAGAACGCAAGAACAGGGTTCCAAGCTATATATGTAGAAAGGTAACAGAGATGGAAACAGAGAAAAGCCTGGGGCACTGACTCGACTTGTTGAGCGCCATCTGCCGTTCTGTCTTCACCTTTCCTTCTCTTCTCCGTTTTACCTTTTCTCTCTCATCGACTTACCCCCGTGTCTAAAAAAAAGTGCATCACTTCTCCTAGTTGGTAAGTACCTACTTGCAAAGAGAGGCCCACAAAAAGCTCTTAACGTGTATGATACCGAGCTTTCGCTGACAATGACCGGCACTTTGACAAGAAATTCAAACTCCACAGTGAACTCCTCTTCTAATCGACGTGGGGGAACGTCTCCTAATCGGTGCTCTCTTCTTTCATATCGAAAGAGAAAGAGAAAGAGAGGGAGAAAGAAAGAGGGAAAAAAGAAACAGAAGAAGAGAAACAAACGTTCACGAAATATGATTCGATTCTTTTGCTCACATCAGTGGTTGGGTCGTGAAATTAAATTGTGGGGATCAATGTGGGAAACTCGATAGAAAAAAAAAATAGAGAAATTGATGAAACAGTCGCGAAACGATTGATAACCTGAAAATATATAGACGTATATACATAGAATGAGAGAGAGAGAGGGAGAGAGAGATACAGACAGAGGAAGATTAAGGGAAAAAAAAACGAAAATAATAAAAATGCAATGATTCGTAGTGAATTGTATAAAACTTCTGTTTCGATTGATCGACATAATAATTATAAACTATTATTATAGAAGGTGTTATGTCGTTTTGATGCGTATAAATATTTATTTGACTCGTTAGAAAATAACAATTGATTTTTTATTTCTCTTTTTTCATCAAAACTATCGCGACAAATTTTTCTTATTATTAATTATTATTTATTTGTTTTTTTTTTTTTTTCATTTTAACTAACGAACGGTAAACATCACTAATTTTGTAAATCCACCAGCGTGCGATTACATAAGATGAAAGTTCGGGGCGAACGTGTTTGTCGCTGCTCGTTCGCGAACATTTATAACGCGAGCACGTATCTCTTGAGTCGGTTCGTTATGGTACTAGAATCGATACTCGTTCCTTTCATTATCGTATCCTCACCCTCTGACATTGCAAATACCGTTGCCGTTATGATAGACCGAATGATCGAGATAATCCTAGGGCTGTTTTCAGTCTTTGAATCCTCTTTGACGACACATTCGTTAACGTTATGTTCGTATACGTTAAAAGAAAGAAAGAAGGAATAGAGATGTGGAATCAAGCTGATAAAAAATGGCTGATCGAAGGTGTCCGATAAGTCTTTCATAAAGGTTAAAAAAAGTATTTAATGAAAAAAAAAAAACGAATTCTAGCTGACCGATTCCGAATGAGCATTCAAAGAGCCTAGTAACGTTAACCGATTAAATTGCAAATCGGATTTCCTGGGCGAGTACGCAAATTTCATATCACGTAGGCTCGTGCCAGTGACGTTATTACGTTTTAATCCTTAATTAGGCACGCGCTTTATTATCGTCAATGTGCATTTTAAGTGCCACTCGAGCGATTACGAAATCTTCACGCGTAATTGAAATATCGATCGAATATACCTATGTATGGATAATTACATTGATCTTGTTCCAACGATTATTAACGTTAATTCTAAATTTTAATTTATTCTAGTAAAGTTCGTAAGAATCATTTTGATAAGTGTCTACCAATGTGTTACATAAAAAAAAAAAACACATCAAAAATATTTTCAAATTTTATCAACGATATTAATTTTAAAAATAGCACGGTATGATAATAATTCGATAAAAAAAATCAGAGAAGAAAATGATTAGTATCACGATCTACTCTGAATTAATCTTTCTCCCTCTTATTTCTTTATCTTTTTTTTTTTTTTTTTGATCGAACGTTGGGAGAAAAGGCGATGAGAGTTTGTCTGAAACGTGATACTTCGTAATAAAGTAATTTCTCAGTAGGCTACATACGTATATACCTACATATTATATAGGTACATATGTACTTACATACACATATATAGACGTTATATGACCGTCGGTCAAGCCGTAACACCTACTAACGTGGTTGCCTCTATAAGCTTACATTGTACATGGAGCCATCGTGGCCCCAAGGCTCTTAGGATCTTGTCGAGTTTCTCCTAAGTGGCGGATGTCATTTCAATCCGCTATTCGGTTACATCGGCTCAACTTACTCACGCTCTCTCTCTCTCTCTTGAGGATATATTCGTTAACCGGTTACTCTTCTATTTTTTTTTTTTTTTTACCGTTGATATTGATCCAACGACATCATGCATAAATTTCGACATCGATGAAGTATCATATCATTTGCATGAGTAGTATACGAAAATGATCTAGACATACAAATCGCGAAACAACAAAATTTCCATCTCCGAATCGTTATCACCAATATTCGCATGCTGTTTTGATCAGTAAATTTGTAGAAAATAATTGAATGAAATAACACACGACGAATAAGATAATAAATAAATATAGAAACTGATGCAACATCGTTATGAATAAGTGTTAAAAAGAATTAGGTTTGTAAAGAAAAATTAGCGAAAAAATCAAAAGAAACGTTTAATTAAACAAGATATAGACTTTATATAATATAAGGTGTAAAAAAAGTATCGGACAAATCTAGGATATCGAAGTGCCTAATATTTATAACATTTCTGCCGTATTCTTAATATTGTCTTACTCTATATTATACAAACACATTCACGCATATCTATTTATACTATAAAAGAAAAAAAAAAAAAAAACAACTAAAGTCAAATCTCAAAATATTTGACTGCATATTTTTATTTTTTTCGCTAAAGGTTATTTTCATCAATAAATTTCTATATCGACTAAGTATAAAATTGTTTGCACGAAAAAAAAAAAAATGGAGTGATTTTGAATATAAAGATTAAAACTACATCCAAATTGATGTCACGGTCGGTCATACTAGACCTGATAAATTTTCAAAAGATACCCAAGCGAAATAACGCGGTGAATAAGATACTAACACGGTTACGCGCTTGAACGAGAGAGTACATTTACCTCCCATCCGTTCCCGGTCGATGCACGGACATTCGAATAAAGTGTACTCGGTTGTCTCGAAAGCGACACCTGCTCGATTTCGCCCTGACGTATCTATCTATCGAGCAATCTGTCAATCTACCTCTATCTCTCTCTTTCGTTCTACCACATGAAACCTCCTACACCTTCCACTCACTATATATCACATGGGCAACGTTTTATTATAAAAAAAAAAAAAAAAGTGTTCTTCCTGCGACGAGACAAAAGAATTTTTCGAGATTATATTGTTGATACTCGTTGAAATCGGATCGGAGTAGAAACTGCCACGAATTTTTAACGCGTTGAATACCATGACAGTCGGCAGTGAACGACATTCAATTTTAGATTTTTATATAAAACACGACGTTTCGAGAGTTTCATTCTGATATTTGTAAAAACTAAAAGTAAACTTTTCAATAAGAAAAATAATTTATTGTGTTAATGCATCATTTTCCATTTCTTTTTAAGTTCCCTTTTATCTATACAAAATTATGGAAGAAATTTAATATGAAATGGAACGTACGTGTTGATAACGCAAATAGCGCTTTTTTTTTTTTAGTTAGACAGCGAAATGATTATCGGTTTTTCGTGATTTTTTTTAATAATCATTTTTGCAAAACAAATTGACGGAATTGAAATAAAAAATCGTTGAATTATTTAAAACAACGAGGAATTTGTTTATGTTCACGCATGAAGCAAGCAAGAACAGAATTCGCGACTACATTTTCTCTTATCGCTTTGACCTTCCTTGTCAAGCAACACACGGTATTGCACGTGTGTCCATCTCACAGACGACGACGACCTATTGCTGCCAATGAGTATATGTCAGAGACTGGGCGATCCTCCGGCCCATTAGTGTTCATGCATACCGATCCGAGAATCGAATGCCAAGGGGAAGGGAGGCCACTCGGCACAAATGAGCCTGTCGTGCCTGGATAATACTGGGTGCAATATTCAACCTGTCACGATACATCATCCTACTTCACGTTCTACTTAGACACTCGTTCTGCCACATATTACATATTTTCTCATTTTTTGTTTCTTTTGTCTCTAGTAAAAAGTCTCTAATGTATGGCAGACACGAGGATTATCTTTTCCATGAAACAGAAAAATCTTGTTAATGTTTATCTAATTAATGAAACTCGTGTACAGATGCGTATACACATGTAAAAAGATTCGATAAAAGAATTAAAAACTCGAAAGATATACTGTATTATACTGAAACGTAACATTTACTGGTCCTTCGAGAAATCGTTATAAAATAATACTCAAATTAAGAAAATATCCACTCATACATACATATACATACACCATACAAATTACGTAAGCTTTGTAATCCGTTTAAAAATTAATATACCTAAATCAACTTTACACAAAACCTAAACAAAATCTTAATTATTTCGAGTAAATATTTATGAGTAAGTTATATCCACTAAATCTCTTAAACTCCTTTTTACAAGTTTATATAGATATAACCTACATATATATATATAACTATATGTGATCGTATATCTTGGAGGAAGAAACGAAGAAGATAGACGATAGTAACTGGTCCGTCGATCATAAAAGCTGCCGGATGAAGTCGATGGAAGAGGTATCGTCGGGATTTAGTTTGAGCCACCGTATAGAAAGGCATTCTTTGACCTTAGCAAAGGGGTAAAGAAGGTTTCGGAGTAGAGTACGTTTTAAGTAACGGTCCATCCGTGCTGCTTCTCATCTTGACGGATAAAGAGAGAAACAGAGATAGAGAGAGAAAAATAAAGAGAAAAAGAGAGAGAAAAAGAGAGAGAAAAAGATCGAATCGCGAGCTGCCATACCAGGTTTGCCCCGAATGCAATTCTTCGACCGTTTACGACTAACGTATCCGACGCACGTAGCACCTACGTGACGCGTCTCGACCTTCCACCCTCTTCTCTCTCTCTCTCTCTGTCTCTCTTTCACTTCCTCTCTTACTCTTTGAATCCCCTGCATCCTTCGTAGTACACGAGCCATTTGCTACGTTCGGTGGGATACGAACAACGATGACGACGACGACGACGGCGACGACGATATTCAAGCCAGCCGGTGCGTGAAAAATCGTACCTCCTTTATATATAATATATATATATATCTTTTAAAATTTATATATACAGGCTTGTGCGTGTGTATTGGTATATATTTTTCCGCAGATTCCTCGTAAGTTTTCAAAAATTCATCCTTTTGTGTTTTCAAACTCGTTACACGTTTGCTCAAGGCTTTCACTATTATCTTGAATAAGGAAGATCTTGTCCGTCACTATTATATTGTAAAAGTTTTCTATCTATATAATATATTATATGTGTGTTTAAAAATTAATACGCTTTAAATATGGAACAAGGATGAATATCTCGTACGTTAGTTAAATGGAAATACGAAAATGTAATTACCGCGGTATAAGGGTACCAGCTTAAAGGTAATTATACTTGGTGACGTTGAGTTTATAGACTTTTGCCGTGAAATATGATAATCTGATAATTCAGTAAATTCTAATATCCTTCAGTGCGATTTTATCTGTAATCTTATGTATGATTTACCAAGAATAATAAGGTATCATATCTGCATCTCGTATCTCAAAGTTAATGTATCCAAGAAAAAGAAATGAGATGTAACTATATTACTAGATTTACCATTTGATATCCAAGAACAATATTTATAATATAGGATGTCTATTTGAACAAATTTTAATGCGAACCGTGTCTTTAATATTCCGTGTCTTCTTTGCCGACGATTATTTGACGTCAACAAAAAATTCCATTTTGACTTACTATCTATGCTTCCTTTGGGAGTCAAGACAATTTCAAATGTACACTAATTTAATTATACATTACGCGTCTCCTTAAACTATTTGTTATTTTTCTATTAAAATTAATTTTACATTTTATTCAATTTTTTTTCATTATTGTATCTTTCAAAATATCTTAATATGTTGGTGCTGCATTTCCTATGTATTTTTAAGCTATACTAATCATCATTGCATTATTAAACAAAAACCATTGAACTATTTTATTATATTAAATTTATTCTTTATATAATAATGTAAATAAATTTAGACTGTTTATTATGATAAATATCTATAAATAAAAGATTTTTCCAATAAATTTTACCAACAACATTAAACATTATGCAAATTTTAATAATGTAAAGTATATTAAGAGAAATAATGCCCACAACATCACACACACACATACTATGTTATAATAATTTAATAAGTTAATAATAAATTATTTGGAACGTGAAAATAAATATCAAAAATTTCTAAAATATACAATAAAAATGTATTAATACTTAAATTTTGTTATAAAAAATTGGATTACCTAACATCGAGCAATATAAACAGGACGTACCTAGCACAATCACGTTTAATTACCTAATCAAAACTTTCACGATTTCGTAGTCTAATGCTCTTTTACTATATCATAAGGAAAATAATAAAAAAAGATAAAAAAGTATAAAGTAATAAAGGTCCTGCTTTTTTTGAGAGACAACATAAAGTAATTTAGGTTACTGTTGACACATCATTTGGAAATGGATCCACGTAGTTTATCGAGATAGAAAATGAGAAAGAGAAAGAGAGAGAGAGAGAGAGAGAGAGAGAGAGAGAGAGAAAGAAAGTGATAAAAAGAGTAGGAAGTGAAAATCCAAATTGTATTGCAATACACCAACAGGCCGTGTTTCGTATTAACGAAACGCATTGAGCGAGGAGCGATAGGGTGTAAGCCGTGAAATATTGAAATGGGATTTTTCTCGGTCCCTTTGGGGATGCCTAACACACACCACCAACAGAGCAATGTCACTAGAGTTGGCATATCATCGGTGGTCACGTTGTCGCGTTGCGCCGACTCAGAACAATTTTAAAACTAACGCATTTACGTACAGTACTCACCAAAATATTTGTATACTTTCGAAACGAAATTACTTTTTAAATCCGGTCTAGTTTATACAATATTTTTCAAATATATTACTATTAGACATCTATTTATATAACTTTTCTTCAATATTTTTAACATATTTTACATGTAGGATATTGAATTCTTTATAATATGCATTTACAAACATAAAATTGTTTACTTAGGCCGCCAAAGAAAATTTTGTATTATCAATAAACGTTAAAATATTTTTGTGACACATTGTATGCATCTACATCCTATCGGCATATAGACAGAAAATGGAAATATAATACGATTGGACGAACCCGCGAGTCTCATAGTTCATGTCGTTAAAACCGATCAAAAGCAGCAGCCAGCATACAAAGAGAAAGAGAGAGAGAGAGAGAGAGAGAGAACTGGGGATTTGGTGTTGCGCTCGTCAATTAATATTATAATGAATACTCTGTCCCGGTTTGATCGGTACACGTGTAACGAGCGAACGCAATATCATGATGCCGAAATAATTCATTTCTAAATACCCCACGTAACGTTCGATGCGAGCGTTTGCTCGTTACACTATCAGAGGATTTGCCGATGTTATCAATGCGAAAAGCTCGAGTCTGGCTTCCCTAAAGCGAGGACATTCGCGTTTCGTAATGAGGAAAATTAGTATTAGTGTGTGAGAAGAACACTCATTATGAGACTTTCTTGAAAGGAATCCTTTGATCATCATTTTTCTTCTCTTTCTGTTTTTCTCTTCCGTTACTACGAGTAGTAGACTAAAGAGTAAAGTCATTAATCATTGTCTACGTTCTTTTCAATTTTCATTTAGTCGTTTTTTTCAAATAAGTTTCGTATATTCAACATTGATTTTTTATTTTCGCTACAAATTCATCATTTTCTCCATAAAATTGGAAATGTCAATTGTTCATTGTCCGATATTTCCTTTTTTGTTTTTACTTATATATAACAGTCACCTAGGATTGACATTATACGAGGAAAGAGTGATTTTTCAAACCGTTACTAACGCACGCCATTGACCACAACATTTTATATTATGCAAGAATATGCTTGAATAAAATAACTTTCTATTAATTCGACATTGCATCCCGTCCACGCTTTTCCCGGGCTCGTACCGTAAAATTGTGTGTAAAATTCAGACGAGACGTTATGTTACGCGATATTTCTGGTAGCGTGAAAACGTTTTAAAAATAAATCGCTCTGCATATTTGGTATTCGTAAATTTCGTTTGCAATCATTCGCAATGTTACAAAAAAAAAAAAAAAAAAAAGACGAAAGAAAAAAAAAGGAAGGAAGAGAACTTTTTCGAAAGAAAAATCAATCGCTTTTTGCTGAGACGAACAATTTTGTGCGATTTTGAAGGCGGAAGTCAAATCGATCATAGAATTATTCGTGGATCTTTGAAGCGTAACTTGATTTTTGGTATAAATTTCAAGTCAATCCACTCAACCATTTAAACTGTAGAATCAATATGTTCTTGTATGCACACATATGCGTATAAATTTGCATGCATAAAAATATATTATACCTATAGAAATTTTGATAGAAAAATGAGATAGAGATGGAGATCTTTCGTTAAGTCCACTAATTGAAAATTTTTATCTTCTTCCAACTTCGAATGATTCAATCCAAAATAATATTTGACATTATTTAAAAAATATTCCTTGCAAATTGTAATTTTCTTCAATTACTAGTGCAATTATTTGATGAATTTTTATATATTTGAAATTGTCATCATTTTAAAAATTCGATTCATCTAAATTACTCGTAGATCCCCGATTGGGAATAATTTTATTTTCGATAAAAATATTAAATCAATCCTTGTATCTATTTAAATGATATAATTTATATACGCAAATATACATATCTATATTTAAAATATTAAAATGATTCGTCGTAAAAATTTCTTTAAATATTTAAAATAATTTTTAAAACTAACACATAATCTGTTTTTATTTTATTTTCTGTGTTTAAAAATAAAAGTATTAGAAGATGTATTCAATCTCGGGATCATTCTCTCTCGTAGTATCACGTGAGATCTTCATCGTCCGTATGGACGGCATTTCACCTGCGATCGCTCGTTAGTGATATCTCGGAAAGATGGGTCAAAAGCGTGATGCTGGCAGTATTTTTCCAAAGGTTCCGTAGCCATTATCGCAGCTTACGCGGATCTCTGTTGAAGCTTATCGGCGCGATGCACCGCGTTGCATCGACGAAGGGAACGAGAGAGAGAGAGAGAAAGAGAGAGAGAGAGAGAGAGAGAGAGAGAGAGAAAGATAGTGATAGGAAACCCTATCGGATTCGTGGCCCGATTCGTTTCATATCGGCTTGATCGCAATGGCCGTTTTCGCGTAATTCGTAATTGCGTTTCGCATGGCCGCTTTCACGAACTACCGACGAATAATTCACGGACGATCAAGCCAAGTTTTGTGCAGAGGGTTATCGTTGAGAATCTCGATAACTATATACAACTATTAACTATCAAATGTTCTTCCCTTTAGATCAACATTGAGCTACTTTTAATCACTAATATATCTATATTATTTTCTTATGCTAGAAGTTCCTTCTTTATATTACTGAATTGAATTTTCTTTTATCTTATGTTATTTCTCTCCTATCCTATTTTATAACGAACAAAATGAATAATGTTTATGTGAAGGTATTGAAGATGTGATAAGTCAATGATATCTATATAAATTCATTCCTCAATAACGTATATTACATATTATTCCTAAAACTTTTCATTACTCTCATATAATATTAATATTATTTAATGTAATATTTAAAAACCCATTACTAAACTAAAAACTATTTAACTGTTAACACAAATTATTCTCAATTTTCATTATTAACAAATAATCGTAATGATGAGAAAATTGACATTACGGGCTTATCATATTTTCGATAAATGTATTACATATATAAATTACTACGCAGTGATACTCTCGTATCTATGCAATTGCAGAATAAGATTAGCTGAATGAAAAGAGAATCATTATATGCTATTTGTTGTTGCAGGTTTACTCATTAAAACTCACTAGTATACCTATCAGCCAGATAATGAATAAAATCTGAAATTGTGTTCAATGAGTAAGCAATCAAACGAATGGTCAACACAATGAAAGATTTTTTTCAAACAAAAAAAGTTTACTTCCTAGCCTTTTCGCGACTATCGACAGCGATATCGGTTTCTCGGTTCATCGTAACTCGACGGTTGGCGTGGTTTTCGCGCTTGATTCGTACCCGTACCGAAGTAAAACGCAAAGTTATTCGGGTACCTTGCCAAATAGGCGATCTAAATGCGTTCAACCGACCAGAAGTGGTAATACGTTACCGGTTATTGCCGGCGGCAGCATCTTGCCGAGGGTCTCTCGTCTCCTTTGCCCTGCTCTTTCTCGCCACGAAATCGTCCGAAAAGGAACGAAGAGAGTGTTCTCTATGTAAAAAAGAGAGAGAGAGAGAAAGAGGAAGAGGAAGAAAGAAAAAGAAAAAGATTGCAGGAAAGAGAGGGAATCCAAGGGAAGGATTCATGTTAAAGGGTAAATATGTGCTTCCAGCACGTCCCACGAAATCGGTGCACCGATCTTCTATACTTTCTAAATATATCTATGTATATATAACTACATATATATATATATATATATGTGTGTGAAATTAACCGCGAGATCGTTCCCGTATGCGCTGGCCAACAACGAATTTTCCACCCTTTCGGACGATTTTCTTCGATAAATCTTCGGAAAAGTCTAGAGGCTCTTTAGTTCCATTCGTAGCCAGGGTCGATAGGAGATGGCAGTAAAGATAAATCAAAGGCGTTGTTCAACTGCTTGTTGTTTACCTCGATACCTACTCGTTTCGTGAGTTTCGCGGTACGTTAAACGGATGGACATTTTTATTGGCTATATAAAGTAGTTCTATTTTTCAAGTAACTCGGAGTAATGATACTGTGCTATAATATAAGAAGAAAAATACAGAATCGAGAATAAATTAATTAGATTTTTTTCATCGAAATGATCGTTAAAAATGGTCGGTATGATTTTAAAAGAAAAAAGGATACTCAACTCGACTACGAAATTACACGGATAAATGCATGCGAGGTATGGTATCGTTATTCGCTTGCTCAGCTATTCTATGCATAGTCATTACAAACAAATATGTTTGCCGACGATAGAATGGGTAACGCGACACAGTTACTTTAAGTAACGCAATTCCATATGAATTAACATCGTAGAATTTAAATTATACCAAACGAAAAGTGATCAGTCAATGATGATTATCGTGCTCAGACGAAAATTCGGCAACACTTTTTGACTTGCGTAGAGTCATTTTTAAGCTGATCTGCTGGTCAAATTCAAAAACGTTAGAATCTTCGCGAATTTGAGCGTTTATTAACGCGCTCGATAAATAAATCCTCGCCGTTCTCGAACGATATCGGTGAATGATTTGTGAACGTTGCAGCTTCGTCGGCCAAGTCACGTCGAGAACGTGGAGAAACGCTCGTTCTTCCGTTCCCTCTCGGTCTCTCGCACATATACGTTGTCTCGCTCGCTCTTATAAAGAGGATCGAGAGGACACGGGCGATCTCTCCCGTTTAACAATCCAATAAATCATCCACGGCTTTATCGCGAGAGGTAGATATATACCGGTGAGAATATACTCTGTGTATAGGTATAAGAGAGATAGAGATAGAGAGAATGAAAGAGAGATAGAGATAGAGAGAATGAAAGAGAGAAAGAGAAAGATGTGGAGATGGACGCGTCGAAAAGAGAAAGAAAGAGATAGAGCAATAGCGAAAAAGAGAGAGAGAGAGAGAAATGGAAAAAGTAGAGAAAGCGAATCATCGATCGGCAACCTCCTGTCTTCGTTGGCCCGATTCGACGAAGCGTGCACTCGCGCCCGTATTCATATTCATATTTCAAAACTCGCATCCACGGCCCATTGTGCCGTTGAATGCGCTATGCAGAATGCGTCGTCTGCCGTATAACGTTGCGCCACAGCAACCGCCTGCCTTCTGAATTAGTAATAGCACGCTGACAACGACCACCGTACCGTTTGCTCGGTCCTGCTACTAGGCGCAGGATCAGCGCGTTACCGGAATGCCTAGCTACCCTTCTGCAGAGAGAAACGCAATTTGCTCCAGATATTAATTCAAGTAATGGATTGCTCGTTAACTCGAGAAAGGCACGTTGTGTCTGTTTTCTCTCTTTCTCTTTCTCTCTCTCTCTCTCTCTCTCTCTCTCTACCTCTCTCTCGTTCCTTCTTTTACGAGAAAAATCTCAAACATTTTCGAAAAAATATTATTGTAAACTTTTGTTATTTCGTTTGTTTATCTTCTTTATCGATTTTTTTTTTCCTTTTTAATCATCAGTCAAAAGTCAAAAGAGTTGTCTCATTTGGCTCATCTTTGAACTTCGAAATCAAATTCGAAATTACGCGAACGTTTTATATACATATACGTAGATAGAGATATCTATTCTAGATAGATGCTTTGTGATCGAGAAAGGTACCGATCGAGTATTCCGAACAAGTCAAAGGGAAAGAGCTGGAAAAGCAATACTCATAGACGTTAGATACGTGAATACATATGTACCAACCTATGACCGACTGGAATTGGAACGTTTAATCACATTTTGGTAGTTCCTAAAAGGAAAGGTCCGCAGCTTTGATGCCAGGAACACCCTTTTGAGATCTTACATTTAAATGTTCTCTTTTCGTACAATGTTATACGTTATCTGGCTCTTTCGAATTCACCAAAGACCTATCTCTTCTTACAGCATGCATTTCTTTCGACGAATATAATATCAGTTCGAGCGTAAACCTTTCTAAAATATTAAAGTAAAATTATACCACGTCGTCTCTCACGTCGTGTATACCTACTTACATTAAATTACATTGATGCATGTGTATATGATATGATATAGATATATTATACGCATAATGCACTTTACGAATATTCGTGAAAAAAAAAAACAAGTTATAATTTAAAAAATATCGTAGATATAATGCAAAGTACGGTGTAGATGTAAGCTTCCAGTCTTCCGGATATTTCTACGGAAATCTAATACAAGCTTGGAGAGCAGAGAGTAGAGAATATATACGACGATGGTGCTAACGAGGCTCCGAGGATCGAATCAGGACCGAATCTCCGCCGCTGATTGACCAGGGTGGATCATTCGAGCTGTGGAAGGCTAATTAGCTACCCGGATTTCGGTACGTGACCCGACAACGGGATCCCGAGACGTAGCGATTATGGTTACCCTCAGCGCCTTAATTCGACCTCCGAAAGGAAGATAGAAACGAAAGGATAGACGAAGAGAGAGAGAGAGAGAGAGAGAGAGAGAGAGAGAGAGAGAGGAAACCGTGTCATGAAATTTCGCTTTGAGTTCTTCGATCCGGCTTTCAGGCTTTCACTGGAATATCTTGAATATAATACCTTTTAATATAATCAACGACGATTAAGTTTATTGTGACAAACTCGACTGTTTCGATTGAATAAATTCATTGAGGAAAAGAAAATATGAAAATAAAATCATAGACACGAACGAATGACAACGTAAACTAATAAAAACGATTTCAAACGTTACATACGTGTTAGTAAAAGCAAACGACAATAAAAAGATAAATAGAAAAAGAACGAGGAGAAAAAAGGAAAGAAAGAAAATCAATTGGATTCGGTACATCCAGGGTATTACACAATACGATAAACAAAGCTAGCCGACGTAGATTGGAGACCGCCGGTGAAGCGCGAACCAGGCCGAACGCGAAACGCTTAATTAACCCATTTATCATCGTGCGAATGAGACTAGGACGACCACGAAATAAGTCTGCCCAATGAAACCCGATGTACCTACACACGTATGTACGTTAACGTATTTGCTATCGTAACATACGGTACGTTACGGAGATATACGCGAAATATATTGTGTATACGCGTAAACTTGTATATACATACACAGATACGATTATATACATATATATATATATATATATATATTATATATGTATCATCTACACGTATCCCCGGGTAGATTACTATAAATGCACGCATATGTACGCGTGGTTGATTCCGTACGACACGGACGGAAGTAGCATAATTATACAAGCACGTAGCCTGCGAATTTGAGTAGATGCGAGCGATTCGTTTCAATCCAATTGAGCCAGTTAAAATATAATGCCGTCGATTATCATGATGTGGGACTCTATACGTATAGTAAAGAGATACTACAACTTATGTAAAGATAAATATAAACATATGAATGGATAAAGAAGTACAGTGAAATGAGAATTGATCTAGTATATGTATTCGCACGATCCTAACGTTCAAGTATTCTCTTTCTCTGACAATGAGTGAAGTTCGAAGGTAATTAGACGGTTCTCGTTCCATCGTCGATTCGAACTACCAAGTGAGTGTTAGATAAACGGGTACATATACAGGCATATACGTACATACAAACCGAGTCTTGATAATTAATGCCGTTGCAGTCAAATTGTGTTCGCATTATTCACTGTCCCCTTCCTCTTCCTTTTCCCCCACTATTTGGTCTGCTTGTCTCCTGATACTGTCTCCCATTGTCTTCGTATCCACAAAGATTAACTTAATCTTCTTACCCTTATTCCTAAGATGAAAATAGTAATACAGTGAGAAATTTTAGTGAAAATTTTCATCAGTTTAAAAAATTTCATCTCCTTTTAATATATAATATCTGATTTTCAAATACTTATATATAAACAAATAAATATTATTTAAATCAATTAA
The DNA here is from genome assembly GCF_001313835.1 of Polistes canadensis. Taxonomy (NCBI): domain Eukaryota; kingdom Metazoa; phylum Arthropoda; class Insecta; order Hymenoptera; family Vespidae; genus Polistes; species Polistes canadensis. Next base: position 1,651,275 of record NW_014569552.1, read on the forward strand.
ATTCATATAATTATGCTTCTTATTCTTCATAAATTATAATCTTCGATGATTTGATTGAGAAAATGACAGGTAAGTTTTAGAAACGATTTCATAGTCGGTTGGTCCGACCAAACGAAAGTGAAAGAGAACGAGTGAGTTAGTGACAGTATGCATGTATAAGAGAGAGAGAGAGAGAGAGAAATAGAAAGAGAGGAAGACAGAGACAGAGAGATAGAGACACTCGTGTGCGATGACGCGTTCAGTACAGGGTGCACTTTAGCCCCGGTCGATTTAACGAAATAATTCGATCGGCCTGACGAGCACTCGTCAGAGTTTGTGATTTTTTCCCTTTATTCTGTAGGTGCAATGTTTCGAGTTTAAGCAGAATCCTTCTCGGTGTCGGAATCCGAACAATCAATTGCAAACGGCAATGCATACGGTGTGCTGTATCGAAACGCAACCGCTGAAACACGAACGTATCCTACATTATTACGGATCGACGAGTTTGCACCCTATACGTTCAGCGTAATCAATTCCAATTCCCTAGCCAGTCCAACGTGACGGCAGCGAAATAATTTACGGATAATGAGGACGCTACGTGGTGGCCGAACGACCTACCTACCTGCCTGCCTCCCTGCCTGCCTGCCTGCCTACCTGCCTCTACTATGTTGAACGTCCTACGATGGACGGATGGGTGATACGCAGTTAATCAACTGGATGGACATGCTGGGACGTGATCAGTCCCGCAACCCCTACTGAAAAATTATCATCTACCGTGTTCAGACTTCGAAAGAAGAATATCCTTTGATTTTTATTTCACTCACGATCGTGTCATTGTATATATCCGCGAAGAATGCGAATTATCTCATACTATATTTCGCAAAACTTAAGAGAGAGAGAGAGAGAGAGAGAGGAGCAAGGTAGGATCTCCAAAAAAAGAAACGCGTCTTGTGTTTTTAATTTAAAAAATAAAATAAAAAAGGTGACAAGTATCTATGTATAATATTGAGATAAGGATGTGGTCTAATTATAAGAAAAATGTTTAATAATAATTTCATACAATCTTTTTTTTTTTTTACCAAATAATGTTGATATAAAAGTTATGTATAATAAAATGATATAGCTGCAATTTTAATATAAGTATATTCTAATTATATTATATATCGTTTAATAAACGAATATTTTTCATTATATAGTATAAATTAATAAACAACAGACAACCATTAATATTTTGAAACAATTTATATTAGATCGCTCGAAATTAATCGGATATATTTAATTCATATGAGAAACATTTGGTATAACATAATACAATGACTAAAAGTACCTTCGTCTGAGAAGCAACTATACATTTTCAACACCCCTCTAAAGTCACTTTGTATATACATATAGCTGTATGTATATATCTATATATACATATATTGCGTATAAAGGGTATGCCACGTTGAAGGAAGCAAGGGAATCTTATTAGAAACTCCTACCAGCTTAGTATCGATTCCGCATCAATTTGCATTGTTCAGGACGATCCGAGAGAAACTATTCAGCGCTTGGTCGCCACTAGTACTTTGGTAAGGAACGCGCCATCACCTTCCAGCGATGAAGAGAGGCTAAGGTTTCGAAGGTTTGGACTCGAGCTAGGAAGGAAAGTGCTTGTCAATATCATCCATTACCGCCGTGACTCCTTTATTACTATCGTCTTTCCTACTTGCTTCGTGATGCCGAACGACTTCGTATTGGCGATAACTGCGATGATAGTCTTGGCAAGGATGCTAACTCCTTCAGAGACTATACTAAAAGTCCTTAAAGACATGAACTATGAACTAAATACGGCAGACTCACCTAATCATCAATTATTATTATACATATGCCTATATAGGCACAATCGATATTTAAAGATAAAAAAAAAGAACTGAGTTTTTTTCATTTTTTTGTTATCAATAGCTATACACTCTAATACTCAATTGAAAATGAAATTTCATTTGAATTCTAATCATCGATTATTTTATATGAAATTAAAATATTTTTTTACTGTTAGTTTAATAAAAAATCAAATGTTTCTTGATTTATTGAAATCAAATATAATATAATTACTTAATTAATTTATTTTCCAAACAAGAACGTAAATAATGAGATTAAACATCATTTCGAATATTAAAACGATCTTTACTTCGAAAATTTGCAATATGTTTCCCAACCTTCTCATATAAATATATTTATCTACGTTAAAAGATTAAAGATCATATATTATAATATGCAGGTGTGTAACTATTAAAATACGATTGAACGCTTTCACGAAAGACCTACAAATGAACGTAAAATATACGTAACATTTCGTTTGAACAAAATTAGCGTATCAATGAGGAACAAATGCTGTGTCGTAAATATGCTGTGCGATCACGTATGCAGATTTTAAAGATCATTCCCAACGCCGTTTAGTCAAAAATACCGAATCGGTGGGCGTTGCTTTTTTTGTTGGGACGCAATAACGAAGCGAGGACAATATAAGAGTAGACGAGCGACTTGTACAAAGTGAAGAGCATATTTATTGCTGGCCATACCGTTGGTCCACTGGCTTGTGGTGGTGCCCTCAGGGACAACGTTGCTGTTCCGAGCCAAATAACACATACATAGATATACATGCGCGTATATGAACGTATATATCAGTAGGTATATACATTTTCGGACACACACACACACGAGAAACCAGCCTATCTCGCGGAAATGCCATTTTCGAGGCCCGACGTTCCCGGAAAGCAATAATACCGAAAGCAGTTTTAATAAAGGCTCAGCCACGATATATCGTGGCTACGCCCCACACCTGACCGAGCTCCTCTTTTGCCCTCCCTGCTCTACTATCATTCTCCTCATCCTCCTCCTCCTCCTCCTGTAACTCCCCCCTTTCATTCTATCGTCCATTCTTCCATCCAACAACACTTGCTTCTTTTCTACTCAACGTTCCGTTCACTTTATTCTCTCTCTCTCTTTCTCTCCCTTTCTTTCTCTGTCTTTTATTCCAACCACCAACATCATAATGATACAGATCCTTCTTGCGTTGCTTGTTGATTTCCAAATTTTTCAAACGAGTTTCTTTCCCTTCCTTCTTTCTTGCCTCTTGCCTTTTTCTTCTTCGCGTTCTTATCGTTCCAAGCATGATGATCGATCGACCTCGCGCGTTTATTATAAGAAAAGAGAGAGAGAGAGAGAGAGAGAGAGGGAGAGAGAGTTTCTGGAGAATTTATTTGAAAGCATCCACTCGATCTCCCAACGTATGATCTAAATTCGCGCATGAAAGATTGAATGTGTATGGCATTTAGTCGAAGTAATTCAATCACGAGGTTGGTAGGTTGGTAGATGGTATGCTATCGATAAACGAAGCAAGATAACGTAAAAGATAGGTACTATCACATTCGGGATATAGTCAGACACAACTCTCATAGAAAATAGCTATCTGATACACGTAGTAGAGACAACGCGTTGCACCTTTGCTGTTGGGTCATCACTTTCTCCGTGACTTCGATCCCGTTACTTAATTTCCTGTTTGCCTGTGCATTTTGTACGAATGACTTGGTCGCTCTACGGCGCGTGCATCATCCGCTAGGAACAGCAACGTTGTTGAAGGTACGAACTACCATCGATGCTACACTAGAGAAAGAGAGAGAGAGAGAGAGAGAGAGAGCGGGAGAGAAAGAGAACGTAGAACTCGCTCTCCTACGCCTTGAGCGTACCAACATCGAATCTAAATTGGAATCTGCTTGCCGGCTTCGAGTCTACACTTCGATTCATTCCAAGAGTCCTACACTATATACGTATAAAGCGTACGACACCTAATACCAATCCAGAAGAGAGAGAGAGAGAGAGAGGAGAGTGTCATGACTACACATCGAGAATAATATCAAAGCTCGATCGTTCTCATTCGTCGTTGAGGACGAGGAATCATATCGTTATCGGACGGCAAACCATCGAAATTCGTAGCTGGTAGCACCCTCGAAAGTCGGTGTCGTTTCTCAGTGAATTTAGCAATTCGATCCTAAACTCGTAGAACTTTTATGAGGGCGAGGTAGGACGAACGCATGAAACGCCTTGATATTTTTACCAAGCCGAAGAACGAGAAGGGAATCGAGCAGGGAATTCGACTGATTTATTGAGGTACCGATCGTGTAGAGAACGTGGCGGCTCCAGAAAACATCAAGTTTTCGATACTCCCCAACCGATACACCGTATTACATACCTATCCACCACCAACGTTGACATTTTTCGCGGGTTATAACCACGACGTGATCGCGAGAAAGGTTTTATTTCGCAACATCTAAGCGAAGAAGAATGAGAAAGTGAGAAACGAACGGCAACAACTTTCGAATATTGATCTATGCTCTGCGAATCGCTTTTCTCCATGACGAACTGAGCTTATTCAAAAAAAGTTTGATATAGGTAGACGTGGATGATATTATCAAATAAAGGTGCTAAGCTCTCCCTTTAGCCGGAGATCAAAGTAAGAGATTAAAATAGTTACGATAAATATTAAAATCAAAGTGTGGTACGATGTTAAGTAGTATAAGTTAATGATACATATTCAGATGCAATGCAACCGATGCGATAACTTGTTATCGCGTAACTTTTTATAAATACCATGAAAAAAAAAAAAAAAAAAAAATAATGAAACGATTTTAATTCGCTCTGCATATCGTAACCGTGCACCTGTATGCATTTTAAATATCAGTCATTGGTGTCGTGCCGATAATAAAAAGATCGAAACTACCGATAAGCGTGTCGTCTACCGATACCAATCCTATCGAGGATCGTAACCGGAGAAATTTCGCCGGCGATAAAATGCATTACAAAATGGAGAAAAATGTAATATGAATGTAAGCGACGTGGAAGGAGTGAACGGGCGAAGCGTAAATAGGAAAATATATATCGAACGACGAGTTGGTTGCAACGTAGACAAAAAACTAATCTACCCGCTGGGATAGGTAGGCAGGAAAAGAGAGAATGGAAGAGGAAAAAAAAAAGAAAAAGGGAAAAAAAGAGAGAGAGAGAGAGAAAGGGAAAGGGAGAGGAGGAATACAATCGTGCCGCTCACGCAGCGGAAAAAGTATTGTCACCGCTACGGAAAGTTTCGTGGTATATCTATAGTACGTAGAGAAAAACGTCGTAGAGAAATAGCAACGGCCCGGTCCCGTCATTCTCGAATACCTACGCGTTTTATAAAATGCAAGCGTATTTACGTATTTTTAGGCGCACCTGCGACCCACCCGGCCCTCTGTTATACAAGCGACAGCTTTATAATATACATTACAGAGAAAAAAGACACCTCCACCCTTCTAATTCCTCCTACTTTCATGAACGGACATTTTCTTATTTTCTTTTAAAGTATGATAAAACGATAACTTATCAAAATTAACTAGATTCCTAGAGTTTTTAATGTTATTTTATCGATAAGGCAAATGGCTGTTCTTTACGCCCTCTTCTCGATCCGCTATTTGACTCCTTTCTCTCTCTCTCTCTCTCTCTCTCTCTCTCTCTCTCTCTTTCTCTCTCTCCATTCTCCTATACTTTTTCTTCTTTTCCTTCTCCCGATTTCTTCGCGGTAGATCGACCAAATCTTTTTCAATCTCTTTTGAATCCTTTACCGGTAGAATGAGATTGGAGTTGGAAGGGAGAGAGAGAGAGTGAGTGAGAGAGAGAGAGAAAGAAAGAAAGAGATAAAAGGGATGAGAAAAGAAGGGAAGGATGAAGTAAATCTTGCAAAGGAGCGAGATGAGCGAGAAAGGTGCAGGATGGAAAAGTAGAAAACGAGTAGAGGCAGCGAAGCTGGTTTGGTATCTTCTGCTGCTGCTGTTGCTGCTGCTTACATTGTATTGGAGAAAGCCCTTATTTCTTTTCTTTTTCTTTTTCTATTTTTCTTCGTTTATTTTTCTTCTTCTTCTTCTTCTTCTTCTTCTTCGGATTATCGACAATCCTTTCTACGTAAATCCTTAAACGCATCATAATGGTACTCGCTTGGTAGTTATCGAGTCAAAAGTCCAATTTCCTTCTTTTTTTTTTTCTTTTTTTTCTTTTATTCTAATCGATCCTTCTCGTCGCGAATCGATCCGTCAGCATCACAAAATCATCGGCAAAGGAATCGAAATAGGTCGCGTTACTAGGTCGATTCGTAGCAAGACGATTTATTCGCGATCGGAGGTGAGTGCGAGAAAGCGATAAGTGCTCTTCAGTGTTGAATCTACGAGGAAGCTTCGATTCGTCCTCCCTATATACATAAGCTGTCAGGAGACTACGATGTAAGTGGTGGGGTTAGGGGTGGATTGGTTTAAGAAGGATAGAAATTTTCGCTAGTACTCGTTGAAATATTCGCTGAACGTGTGACATACAGCATCTCCAACTTTCTCTCTATCTTATGCTATCTTTTTCTCGCACGCACGTACTCTCTCTCTTTCTCTCTCTCTTTCGAGCGAACGAATGAGAACTCGATACATTTCGAGATACATTTTCGAAAATACTTTCACGCTTGGTTAACTTGGAGCTCTGACGTTATCGGCCCGAAGGAAGTCGTACCATTATATCATCGGTTATTGGTTCTCTAAGCCTCTGGAGGTTTACAAAAAATTTATCGATTCGCATCGGCCGATTTACGAACGCAAGGAAAAATGCCACTATTGCTTCCCGGCGTGCGTCACAAATATTCGCCAACTTTTTACGAATGGAAATAATACATTTTTCCTAATATTATCTTATTGTTATAGGAGAAATCATGAAAATAAAATAAATTAGAAATCAATTGTTACGAAAATATCCTCGTTTTTTTTTTTTTTATAATAATAACATTTATATAACTTATATCAAATCAATAAAAAATGTTCATGCATATATATACACACACGTCTTGAAGAAAATATCAATACTCACGTTTATGCTTCATGCACAACGCAAATCTTTCGCGGAAAAACACGGAGAGAACTTTGCAACGTGAGATGTTATTCTTGTTGAAAATAACAAGAGTTGCCTCGTTTTGTAGTCAAAAGTATAAAGATGAAAAAGTATGAAGAAAATCTTCGACAGTCTTCGTATACTATCGACAACGACTACGACAACGACAACAGCTACGACAATGAAGAAAAGTAGAAGAGCGGGGTGCCTGATTGTAAAGTCGAGCAAAGTTTTCCCAAAATCGAAAACCGAAGCAAGATACAACGTGATACACGTGTGGAAATATACGAATATGATATACCTATACTAGTACACGCATACTACATACGTGTATATATATTTATACATACACATAACCATACAAATATCCACGTTTAGGCGACGATAGAAGAGAGAAGAGTAGAGCCATGGCGTTCTACGTACGAGTTAGCCAAACTCCCATTCGATTCGAGCGACAAACTTTGCAAGCAGTTTGATCGCCGGAGTTACAGATTCACCGTAGAACTCCGAACTCCAAAGCGGGAATCTATTATCGGAGTAGCGTTTACACGTACACGTTCGTTTACGCGCCGTAGCAGAGTTAGCTATCGCGTTATAGTAGAAAACGAGAAGGTACTTGTTCTCTCTCTCTCTCTCTTACACCCACCTCTTTCTCTCACCCACCTCTCTCACTTTATCTTCTTTATGATCCACGCTTTCAGATTACCGAGTTTTAACGATACGTCGCGTAGCAGGGATCGAGATTAAGGTGAAAATCCAATTTTCCGCTAAATTGTATGCCATTATGAATAGGGAAACAGTACGTCGAGCTTTGTTGCGTAATGGACGTAACCGGTTAGTAAGTTAAAGTGAAAGTAAGAGAGAAAGAGGTAGAGAAGAATAGTAGAAGAGAAAGAACGGGGGGAGAGGAATAGAAGTAGGAGAGAACGAGTAGAAACATGCACGCACGTTAACGTAACTCTGACCTTATATAGCGTGTAACAAAATTAATATCGCCTATCCGCGAACGGAAAGAAACAAGATCAGCACACGCGATATTTGCCTTTCTTAAAAGCCATTATGTTTTTAAGCGAGACCCACAAGTTCAACGCTTTATCGTCGATAAAAATGAGTAATAGTAATGAGCACGAGCGTGACCAACTTTATCGCGAGTTTTATCATAAAGTATAACTGCGTTATGGTTTTTGATTCTCTATCTTTCGCGAAGAGATCAATCTTATTAAACGTAGCTGACTCTTTCTACTAACATACATACATATAGAAATTGAAGGTAAAAAAATCTTTGAGAAAATAACCACGAAAGGTCTCTTAAAAAATGTTATTCGTAGCTGCCTACACAATCGAGATAATTAATCGACTCGACCGAAATTTTTCAACAACGAAAAAGAAAAAAAAAAAGAGAAAAGGGTAAGGAAAAGGAAAAGGGTACAGGGGTGTTTCGGTTCGGGCACGGTTCTCGTAATTTTACTCGAATCCCAGGATAAACGGGGTAAAGCTTGAACGGTAGATGCGGGCTTCCTGGCAGATTCACGACGTAAATACATTTGTCTCTCTCTCGTACTAAGTGGCCCGCTGTCTCCGCGTTGCCGAATAAATGCCAGTGAAATAAAACTTCCTAGCTACACACAAACGCAATTACCAGACGTATCCTTTGCCCGAAGTTGAATGCCTGCTGTCGTAACAGGCCGAAAGAAACATTGCCATTCCTTGCTAGAACACATACGATCCTTGTCACCGTTCACCGTTGTCCTTGGCAGTCCTTAAAAACTGGTTACTTGGTATTCAATTTTTCACCAATAGGTACATTGAAACTACTGTATGCTTCTTCTTGCATCATTAATCTCTTGTTTTTCTATATCAAATTTAATAGGATATTACGTTTCAATTATATTATAGTTTAGATGAGATTAATATTCTAAAGAAAAATGAGTAAAAATATTAACTGAATAAATTACATATTAAAAGTAATAAGATAAGAATTTTTAAATTATGTACAAATCTAACGAAACCTATTTGATTCTATGCAATGATAAATTCAATATTTTTGACGATAGAAAAGTAAATTCTACATAGAGTAATGTCATAAAGGATCTTTGACGATACTTTCTCTTTAGTTTGGTACTCTAAAATCACATCGACGATTGGTCCTTTCACCACTTACGATCGTCGTGAGAAAAAGAGAATTTTAGTTCAAAGGATATCTCTATAAAGAGAAAGAGAAAAAGAAAAAGAGAGAAAGAGAGAAAGAGGGAAAAAGAAGGAAATAGAGAATAAAAAAAAAATAAAAAAAAGGGAACATTATACGTGGCTACTTTATATCGCGCCAAGCCACTTTAACCATATTTCCGGCCCTTTAAATTCCACGGATAATGAAAAAATACCAGAGAGTGGGTGGTTGAAGGAAAACGGAGAGGATGGAATATACGATAGAAAAAGATAGAAAGAGAAAATACAGAATAGAAAGTCGCAAGAGAGTACCGGGAGGCTAATATTTCGAGATTAGCTGAACGAAGGATGCAACGAACGCTCGGAGAACATCGAATGAACGAACGAAGGCAATAACCAATATCGCTCTGACCAACCTGCCCGTTGGCGAATATACGCCTCCGATATCCCAATAGCCTCGATGACCCGATATATATGGCGCGAGCATGTAATTATAACTGACGCTTTCCTATCTCGAAGCCCTAGATTGAACCATTTCCTTTACGATCAATATAAATTTCTTCATCTTTCGATTTTAAGAAAAGATTATTCAATGCAAATGCTTCGTAATATTCGATGATAAGTAAGTTTACGATCGATACAAGTTTCATCATCTATCGATTTTAAGAAATGACCATAAAATGCAAACGATTCGTAATAATTGATGATATGCAAATTTCATAAACAATTGAATAACGAATTTGACAAATTATATTATTCTTTTGGTTATTATTTGTATAATATCAAAATTTGTACAGTTATGCTCTTATATTTTCAACAAAAATTGATAATCGTTAAAAAAGAATTTTATCGGTTACCAAAGAGAGATTATAGAAAAAAATGTATACTACACTTGGGATAAATATTAAATTAAACAGAAAAAATCTTCATATATCGGTATGTGACTTCAAAGTTATACGGGACTATAAAATGGATTAGCAAATTTATTATATTTACAATCGTTTCTATAAATCTAAATAATAAATAAATTTGTTCGTTTTTCTCTTTTTCAACGATTCGTCCAATTATATTAATATCCCTGACAGTTTCGTTTAAATCAATATATCTATTAATTGCCTTGTTAGAATATCTTCGAAACAAAGAGACACATTGTGAGTATCGGTATTTGAAATATTTTGATCGAAAAATAAGTATTTGATCCTGGATAAAAATCAAAAGTCCAAAAGAAAAAGCTTGAAAGTTTATAAGCATTCACGAGCGAGAGATGGTTGCGTGTATCGTACGGGAAAACGCCGGATACACGAGTTGTCCATAGTACGTAATGTCGGCACGTAAACAAGAGAGTTAACGCGGTAATGAAAGTGCGATAGTGATTGAACGTCGTGCGAACGGTCGACTGCTAAAATACGATCAGCTATAAATTTTCTCTCTAAATTCCATAAATATGCAAATGTCATGAGAAATGGTGAGCAAAAGGATTCCTTTTCCGGAGTCTCGAAACTGTGACAATCGAAAGTAAGTATGAAAGGTTCTCTCTTTTCTCTACAAAATTTTCATAAGACCGTCAACCTGATAATAAAAACAAAAAGAATATCAAAAAATCAGTTTTATCGAGCGTGGTTACCGTACCAAGGAATATACGAAGAAATTTGATTTTTTCGTGAAATTCCTGCCACGAAATAAGAAGAAAAGAAATGTACGTTCGTGAAAGCCGAAAAAATAATACTATCGCGAAAGGAGGATTTTTTTTGTATAATCTCTAGAGGTGGTTATCAGCAACGTTCGAAAATGATGTCGTAGATCGTCTGGCTGTATTGTTAAGCGGTAAACGTACGTTTAATAGACGCTCTGTTGTGTCGGTTTCCTGGCATCGACGTCGGTCGCGACGCGTGACTCTTCGGCTCGAAACGGGCTGCACAATGCTGCACACATCGAGGTCCTATTTTTCGTGTACACGTAAAATCCATTTGGTCGTTCGACATACTAGCTTGTCACTCGGTGCAATCGCATTCTCCAACCTCTAACCAATCCCCTCTTCTCTATCTCATTCCCTCTCTCTTCCTGTCTCTCTAACTCTCTCTAACTCTCTCTCTCTCTCTCCTCGTTGTACCAACTACGGTCAGCTTTATTGTTGGTGCCGCTAGAATTCCGGCTTTCGCATCGAAACGAAGTGCAATTATTTTCGCCCACTATTGCGAGCTTTTTAATTGTCGACGTGTGCATCTCTACCGTGCTACAGAGAAATTGTATTAACCGTTATCCTCCTTCTATTTTTTTTCTTTTTCCCTCCCTCTCACTCTCTTTGTCTCTCTGTTATAATCGTAAGATAATATTTCTTGTATATTCGTAACATCAAAAATTTCTTGACAGTTTTTATATCAATTCTTTCATGAAAGTTTGTACTATCGGCAAGTGCAAAATAATAGAAACAAATCAATCGGGTCTTTAGACACGATCGGTACCTTCTCAGTAACGCGTTGTTTGTCCCTCCGTCATGACTTTATCCATGGAAACTGATCTTAAGGTATTAAAGGAGACGTGCTACCAGTCTTAGACCAGTTACGCTCGTTTATAGCCAAACAGATCCCCTGCAGAACGTACAGCGATTCCTTTTATCAGGATCCCCCTCGTTTATTTTCACGTAACGCGTTGCCCCGGCTTATTTCCAGACTCTCTTTCTCTCCTTTTCTATCTTTTTCTCCTAGAAGAAAGAGAAGTAACTCTTTGTATTCTCGGCGCATCGCGTAATACTATAGCATTACTGTGGATGTCTGAGCTTGCTAACCGGTAAATATGAGTTTTCACTTGGTGTACATGCGCCCGCAGAGTTGCCACAGACTGTCTAGGTGTCCTCCAAACAGCCTCCATTTTTACCTCGTTAATTACGATTATACTCGTCTCTGGAGGCACGTCTCTGAAGGAGAACGACGAGAAACTGAAGGAAATAAAATGTTTTATATTACTCGGACTATTCCTTTATTACAATAGAACGTTTCTTTTAATTTTGTTTTTATTTTACTTCCGCTTTTTATTATTTTTTTTTTCTTTTATCAAAGATTCGAAAAACTTTGCTATTATCAAATATTTTCAAAATCTAAAGTAGTCACGAAATTATGAACTACGGCAAGGCCAGACTCTATCTCATCCTTTTCATACTTGTCTCTGAAAGACCTGCCACAGGCACGTTTGTTCTTCAATTAATTGAACCATTAATATGCGCAAATGTCTTTCTTGGATTACGTCAAGAACTTCATCGAGACGCTAGAGTAAAACCTTTTTTTCTCTCTCAGTATAAATGATCCAAGATTTGAAGAATAGTAGACTATTTCTAGCTAATTAACGCATTCATTTTCTAAATTTATCGATCGATATAAAATATATTGTTCAAAGTATATGAAAATGTATATATTACTATTAAAAAGTTATCCCGAGAAATTTTTAAAGTGAAACTTATGTTTTATATTATAAAATAATATACGCATATATCTTATTTTACTCTTCCTAATCCCTAATCCCTAATTAAAAACTAGAATAAAAGCTTTGTAACACGTAATGGTTTTTAAACTATAAAATGCAAACTGGAAATGAAAAAAAAGAAAAGAGAAAGAGAAAATAAGCAGAAATAAAAGCAGATGAAATGAAAAACAAATTTTAATATTTTAACCCTTTGCGCTCGAGCGGTGCCTCTCAGGCACCACTGCATGTGATGCGATAACTCGAGCGGTGCCTGAGAGGCACCATTCAGATCGATGTGTTTATTAGTGTTTGACCTAAGGAATATCGCTTGAAAGATCTACTTGGCCTTTTGTAGGTCATATTGCGAGGTGTCTAAATGTCTTATCTCGGGTGACTCTCTATAGGAAGATGAAAGCTGTACCGCAAACTGTTTATGTCACGGACACAAGCAACCTTCACAGCTTTGACGACTTGGAATAATGCGGTAACAGCTCCCGTAAGAAGGATTCTACGAGGCGGTACTCAAGTCGTTATAAAAAAGCCCAATGTTATTGAAAATTACATCAAATTTATGAGCGGTGTTGATCGAGCTGGCTTCGACATATTGTTTTTTAAGAAAATCCGTAAAATGGTGACGAAAACTATTTGTTTAGGGTTTGGAGATCTGCTCCATCAATTCATATATTATTCATATAAATTAATACCATAATATAGTTAACTCCATACTACTTAAATTTTATTATATTTTTTATCACACACACACACATACCACCCACCCCTAAAAAAAGAGAGAAAATAAAAAAAGAAAAAGGAAAATAAACGTTATTGTAGTAAAAGTATAATAACTTCATAAGTAAATAGTAAACATAGCAAGAATGAAAGTAGGTAAGTGAATGGAGGTAAGGTTTCTAAGGTAAAGAGAATAATCTAGGATATCTAGAGTAGGCTCTTATGTCTTTTCGAGGTCAGGTTAGTTCGCTTCGATTCACGGAAGCAATATTTCCCCGAGACTTCCGAGTTACAGCTACCCTACCGGCAATTAGTCAGAAAGTGCCTGACAAGCTTTCTGCGCGCTCGCAAGCTAAGCTTAGCGAGGAGTGACCGGCCTTCTTCCTCTTCCCACTAACATCGCTCTCGATCACCAATTTATTACCACAATATGTCTCTTCTCGTATAACCGTAACGCGTATACGTTATCTCTCGTATACGCGTATTTATAACGAGACACCAGGCTGACGTTAATTCGCACGATTTATCGCGAGTATTTCCGATTAAATGAATCCAAATAATGTATTAGTGAATTATTACCGACGCGCATAAGCGAAAAGATCGGATCGAATGAGTTATCGGTATGAAAGGATTACGTTATAATAATATAATACAAACTAATCTCTTTGGGATCAGAGAGAAACAGAGAAAAATATAAAGGGATTTGTTTTTTTTTTTTTTTTTTCATTTTTTATGATGATTCTGTAACACACAAAAGAAGAGAGTAAAAAGAGAACGCTGAAGTTACCTAAGCTAAGTTTCTCAATAAAAAATACTTGCAATTTTACATAAAATTACAAAAAATAAAAAAGATAGATAAAACACATGAGTTATAAATTGTTGTGGAAAGACAGATATAAACACAATTTTATTTTTATTTTACTACGACAACAAAAATATATATTTTATTTAATCGAAAATCGCACATACACACACATTCGAAATGGATACTTCGGATAAGTGCTGTTAAGAAAGTCCCAATATAATATGACAGGTATATTTTATATACTATTTTTCAAATACACGTTTCGTATGGATCTACGTTGATCCTCGCGTTTGGATATATTCAAGAATATGTCTACTGTCTTCTCTCTACTAAGCCAACTGGCGTATAACGAACGGTACGATATCTACAGTCACACGGCACGATTCATATAAATTATCCAGCCTGACGTGATTTCGACCGAGCCGTCGCCTTTTCCTTACACGTCGAGTTAACTCGAAGATTTATCTTTTACGTTGAAACCTACGAGGCGCACCGACGGTATTCTTTATCACTACGGTGAGTCTGAAAATACGGAATAAATGAAAGTATACAGCTCATCGTTCGATCTTTATACAATATAATGGTTTTCTATCATGTTAGGAACTAATTAATAAAACATTAAGAATTTTTAAAACGACCCTGACGAGAAAGTTAAAACAGAATAGAAATAAATTGAATACACATGAACGAACAGAATATGCAATTAAATACCTCAAATGTTGTTCATTATTAATATGGTTATTTTTTTTTCTCTCTCTTTTTTATATATTTACATTTTATTTTACAAGGATTATTCTATTCCTAATGGCAAAGTAACTTGCCATTAATTACATTGTAAGTTTTGTCATACATACATTAAACATAATAAATATATTCTAAAATTATGGAAAATATTGCAAAAGGCTTTTCCGTATTAAATCTATTCAAACTTTTAAAGTAGTTGATTATTTCTATTTACGTTGGATAAGATAGCAAAATGTCTGTTAATAAAAACAAAATTCGCTTTTTATCTCATTTAAGCGCGAACAGAGATAAAAAGATAATTTATAATTCTATACTATAGAAAAATAACCGTGAGAAAAATACGTTTGATCTGGAAAGATTTCCAACTTATAGAATTGCTTAAACTAAAATACGATAAACTGTATACAAATGACATAGAGATTATTCATTATTAATGACACTTACGTATTTTGAACTAATATTTAGTATGGTATATTAAGCTAAAGTTATATTTGTAACAATATATATATACACAAACACGCACTTTACTATTACACACGTACAAATACAATTCGTAGAAGTAAGCTAGAACGTAAACGATACTCTCTATTCGACCGTATACGCGTCCCGTAAATTGCAGTGGCTTCGTTATTCCAATACCAATCCATTTTCGTGCAATGCATTTCATTAATTAACAATGGACACATACACGAGCGCGTGCACGCGTGGCTCCATCTACAAATACGAGGGGGAGAGAGAGAGAAAGAGAGAGAGAGAGAATAGAGCATGTTCGCCATTCGCTACGTCACACGACCAAATAATACGAGAATACGATCGTTCGCCACCTGAGAAACTGCCTTTGGGAAATCCAGGTTGTCGCAAAAACGCTAATAAATTAGTTCCGATGCATTACGGTCGGGCGCTTTGTTCTTTGAGGATTTGTACACATCGTTAATTAACTTTACGATGGAAAGAGAAAGGAAGTGAGATGGACGTAACTATAATATCGTATCTATAATACTTAGAAAGATAGAGAGAAAGGAACTCGATCGATTTCAAAACATAACGAAAGAAAATGAGTTTCTCTTCGTATTATATTCCAAGGAAACTTTGTGGTCTTCTTTTCCTATAAAATTCTTCCTTTGCTCTTTCCCTTTCTTTCTTTCTCCCTCCCTCTCTCTCTCTCTCTCTTTCTCTCTCGCTTTCTCTTATTTCAACAAAGTTGCAGATGCCGGATCTGCGCGGGCAATCCTCTCGAAAGAAAGAGTTAAGAAGCAAGAAAGAAAAGGTAGGAGAGAAGAAAAGACCAACAGATATTACTTTTTCTCGTTATCGGTTAATTGGAATCACAAGATTCTCGATCGTTCAAGAAGATCGAAGCCAAACGTGGCTTATTCCACGATTTAGAACATCTAACAGGAACGAACAAGCTGCTAATGGAAAATGCAATTACCAAACATCCTGAAACCAATTCTCTTGACAGAATGATTGTATCCTCTGTTTAGAACTTGGTCATATATCTTAACGATAAAAGACCAATCGATCGAACGTACTTGACCCTTTTTGCTCCACTATCATTTTATATCATCAATTTATGTGAAGATGGCAAGAAATCGTCATTGATAAAAACTATAACGACGATAAAAGAAAATAATTCAACAAGCTGGTTGGAGCATACATAAATTATTAGCACTCATATTGGTATTAAAACTAGCTGACATGCTTATTATTCGATCGTTCGATAGGTCTTTGTTACAAGATCACATGACCTAACATAAGTACATGGTAAAGTTTCCTCGTAAGCACGTTCTCGGTATCCGAAAGAGGATCCTGTATCACTCTATGTTCCTGAGAGAATATTAGCTGAGTATTAACCCAAAGGCAATCAATATTACCTGTGTTAATTAGATATCTATCTACTTAGTTACGTTTTCGAACAAATTATCGATTTGATAATTAAAAACACAAATTATTATGTGTTCAATATAATTGAGATATTTTTGCATCATTGATCGATATCCACAATATATATATATATACATATTATTTTATATATATATATATCATTTACTCTTGCGAGTACTTTAATGATTCAACGTTAAAACAATGATTCGATAAGTCCTCTAATTAAGATCTTCGAGTACAAGAGAAGCTTGTCCATCGACGGTCTTTATTCTAGGAGGACAATGGACTTCCTCGTCCATAAAAGCCTCATATTTCCGTTGGACGACTATATGCGGCTTTAACGATCGATCCGTTAAAGAAAATTTCACTTCGTCTTCTTGCGAAGCCGTTTCTTCCTTTTTCTCTCTTCCCTCTTTAAAGTCCCTCTACCTCCTATCATTGTTTTCCTTCCCCTTTATTCTTTTCCTTCTTATTTACCACGCCAAATAACTCCTTTTGCGACGTAATATCGTTACGGTTATGTAGTTTCACCGATACGCCGGGTCCTTTATTCCATTCTGCCGGATCCAGACCTTCCTCGTTGCTACACCCACCCTTCTCGATTCACCCCTCATCCCTTTTCTCCTGTCTCGTCCATCTTTCTCTTTTTCTTTTTCTTCGTTCTTCCCCTCCTTTTCTCCTCCTTCTCATCCTCCTCCTATTACTTCTATATTTTCTACTATCTTCCACAACGACCTATTCTTTTTCTGGCAAAAATACAAAAACGGCCGCTGACACGAGATTCGAACGATATTCGACTTCTCCATCTGAAATTGAACGATTTGTCGTACGGATATTTTTGAACGCATCCTACGTGAACTTATTTGAAAAACTATATATATATATATATATACAGGTTATTAGAGGTTTTTTCGTACAAACGTAACCGTAGTTTAGGCTTTAAAATAAGAACAAAATATTATATAAATGTAGGGTATTTAAAACTTTATTTAAAAGTCATAAAATAAATTGTAAGACTGTTCAAGTGTGCTATTCAAAATGTTGCTCGCCTACGGAAAAAATACAAGTTTGATACTGTTGTAGTATGTTGTTTATGACATGGTGAATTTCTTCTCGGTTTCTATTAATTTCTGCAACTGTATCCCTAATTTGTTCTACCATAACATCAAGTGTAGTTATCTCAGTTACATACATTTTTTGTTTTAATTTCCTCTACAAATAAATCTAGGCGGTCAAACTATTGTTAAGAGAAGAATACGTTGAATACGACTATAATCGGCACTCGTGACAAAAGAATTATTTATAAAAATAGCAAAATTTATAAATATGTACATAATTGAATACCCATCATAAATTAAATACCGTATATATATTTTTACTTATATCTTGGAGAGAAGAGAAGAGAGAGAATTAAATACACCAACTTCGTTAAGTATCCCATAGCATGCAGCAATTGGTATTGTCCCAAGTATGTCAAAAAAATAAAGAAAGAAACGAGAAAGAGGGAGAGAAAGAATGAAAATACATATGCTTAAATAAATATGTACATAGTCATTTTGAAAAGAGAACAAAAACAGTTTGTCTTTTTTTTTTCTGGCATTAGTACGATCGAACGATACATTTTTATTCTTCGATTCTATTCCCGATGGAACATGCCGAGAAAAACTCTTCTCGAAAGTGCTTCAGATCGATTAAAAAGTAACGCCATCGTACATCTTTAACAGGGGAAAACACTCGGACGCGATTCTACCGCTCGAGATCGATTTTGAACGCGGTACGTAGGTACATGCATAAATGTATGCACGTGGATAGTTGACACGTTTACGGACTCTCCTACATATCCTCGAGATCTTGATTATTCGAATGCAAATTTTGCGAACTCGCGACGATCGCCGCTCGATGTGCTGCTTCACTTTCGCAAAGAAAAATAGAAAAAAAGAACTAAAATAATCTTCGTATATATTTATATGCATCATTTATGCATCTTTGCTTTAAAATACTTTAATAACAAATACGTATCAGACTTACTGCGTATTTTAATCAATTTTGTTAAACATCTAAAGATAGAGTACTTTTTTTTTTATCCCGTAAATACTTTCATAATACTTTTTATATTTACTTTTAATAGCGAATATATTTTGTTCTTAAAAAATCTATAAAAACGCATCATTTATTAAAAAGGATTAAAAGAAGTAGGCGAAAAAGAATAAAACGAAAGTAAAAAAAGGAAATAACGACGAGATGGTCTCGAACGTTGGTTCAATGCTAACGACATTCTAACGGGTGTCCAGGAAAAACATGGACTCACTTCGCGTGCAGACGACGATTTACGAGCCAACAAGTTCGCGCTTCTCGAATTTCCAAAGAGTTTCGTATGACGTAGGAGGTGAACTACGTCGAAGGCGGCTTGCGGCATAAGCCACCTTCCTTCCTTCCTTCCTTCCTTGATCTAACCACCCCTCCTTTTCATCTTTTTCAACATTAACGAAAGTTCGCTCCTTACATTATCGTCGCGCCACCGCCGCCGGCACTGGTTTCTTCTTCTTCTTCTTCTTCTTCTTCTTCTTCTTCTTCTTTTACTACTCTGAACAGTGCTCGGCCGCGCGCCCACGAGCCCATGCTAACTTTTTAACTAGTTGCAAATTAAAATTTAACTCGGGTGTAGCCGACCCATTCGCCTATACCCTCAGCCGCCATTCCTCGATATTTTTCTTTCTTTGTCTTCGTTTCCTATTCCCCGACATTCTGAGATTTCCTTCACCTCTTTCTCTCTCTCTCTCTCTCTCTCTCTCTCTCTCTTTTTCTCTTTTTCTTTCTTTAGAAAAAAGTATCCAGTAACAACCACGGCAAAGATTGCGAAATCAGTCTGCAAAAGGCACCATCGCGCTCGGAATAACTTTTTCGACTTAACTTAACCACCACGACCACGAATGAGTTGCATCGTTGAAATTAATGACGATTACGTGCATTTAAGGAAATACTATAACACTTAAATATTCTCACTATTTCAGGACGGTAAACCAATAAACTCAGATGTTGGATAATATTTTTATTTTATCTCTATTTGTGTGATATATTAGTGAACACTTTGAAAATATATACATATATATATATATATATATATGTAACTGGTTTGGGATTTCAGTAATTGTATTGTAGATTGACCACATCGAGACCTTACAACTCTTGGTCATCTCTAATATTTTATTGTTGTTGCTACCAGAAAATTTACAACTTTCGATAATAAACTTTCTCTAACAAGTGTTTGTTTGATATAATCCCGAGTTCACGTATTCGCTGGGGGTACGAAATTACAGTTCACTGAGTAAAGAATTCGGACGCGGAACAATTATTATTTCATTTCATGTAACTTTGAAATCTCATATTTTAAGTTTTTCTATTTTATTTTTTTTTCTTCATAAAATAAATTTTTCGATCATATCCAAAAGTTAATAACATCTAAGTATACAATATACTATAAATTTTACATTTTATTAATTTTCTGTTTAAAAACGCGAAAACATATTAAATTATAGTTGGATAAATTGATTGACATTTGCTTTAAAATTATTTTATAGAAACACATAACAATATTTGTACAAGAATTAAAAGAATCGAAAAGAATTCTCTTTAATGTACATACGTGAGCTTTTATTATTCGACGCTTTTGACAAGATCAATGACGTAATTATAAGTCCACGGCGAGAGCAAGGACGAATTCGAACGTTCAAAACGTACATGGTCAAGAAAGAAACTTAACTTCGGATGAGAGAAACTCGTCGAAAGTCGAAATGAAAGAAAAAAATAAGGGAGAATTTATTTTTCTCCGGGGCAGCGGTGTTTCTGAGTGAGGGATATTTTTTTAACTTGAAATTAAAAGCGGAGAGAAAAAAGAAGAATGAAAGGAAGGAAAGATAGAGGAAGAGAGGAAGAGAGAGAGAGAGAGAGAGAGAGAGAAAGAGAGAGATGAGAGATGTTCTTGAGACGGGATAGCAAAAACGAAAGAGCCTTTCGTCGCTTTTGATTAATTATTCACTGCGAGAAGGATAATGCGAGCACATCCTTTCTCGCTACTACGTTATTAAATATTATAAATATATAATTAAGTAATTACGTAAAGAATACAGAAGATAAAGAAAAAGAAAAATGATGTTTAACATAGAATGTGTGAAAATTTGATTTACCAGAAAGCTAATGTGAGAAAACTCAATGTGACTTTTTGGGGTTTAAGAGAAGTCTCCGACAAGTGGAGAAGATCAAGCTATTATCCTCCATCCGACACTTTAGTCGAGTTAATAGAAAAGCTACCATTAAAACAAAGAACAAGAAAGAATTCAATGATTCTGAAACGATCTAACAATAACGATATCATACTTACAACTAATTTTTATGTACCAACAATTAAAATGTTTATAATTATTTAAAATCTAACTAAATTTCGTGTGTTAAAAAAGTCATGATTTTAAGGATAAAAATAAAATATATAACATTTTTAGGCCTCGTATACAGGTGAAAAACAAAGAGAGAAAAAAAAAAATGAGAAAATGTTACAATATGAATGTACCTATATCCCAAGTACCCTGAAACAAACAAGCGAGCAAGGTAAGCGCAAGCAAGAAGAAACAAGAGGAGTAAAGAGAAAGAGAGAAGCACGGAAAAATAGATTTTGCGAGCAGGGAAGCGCAGCTTGTAACAAGTAAAAGGGAGAGCGGAAAAGGGTAGCTCGTCTCTCACCTCTTTCTTCTCATTTCCACTCATTCTCTCTCTCTCTCTCTCTCCCTCTCCCTCTCCCTCTCTCTTTCCATGACAGGCCGGGTTGCAAGCGAACGGGACGAACAAATTGCACGTTCCCAGTCTCGTTAAAACAATGTCGTCGCTGTGCGGAGGCTCGCTTTGAGCTGGTGAGAGAAAGAGAATGTTAAAAGGGGAAAGGAAGGGAGGGAAAGCGTAAGTACTCTCCCTCTCTCTCTCTCTTTCTCTCTCCATCTCTCTCTTTCTCTCTCCATCTCTCTGTCTCTTTCTCTCTCATTCTTTCGGTAGGTCGCTACTGCAGTTTCCAACGGAATGGTATTCAGGTAGAAAGAGCTCTTCGCTCGTTAGCATTTAATTGAGAACCTTGCGAGGAGGGAACTCCGGGCACCCCTAACGACCGGTCGACGGGCTCGTTTAAATATTTTAATAATCTGTTGTATCGCGAATGGAGATTCGAATATTTAGCGGAGGGAACACGATAGCCGGGGTCGAACTTCCAGCGAAGGAATGAGATTGAGACTGTGTGTGTGAGAGAGAGAGAGATAGAGGGAACTCGAGAAGAAGGGGAGGGGTAAAGAGGAAGATAGTCGATGCCTAGGTAACGGTATAATGGAACCATGGAAGTAAGAAGGAACACCCCCTTGAAAGGTAGGTAGGTACCTACCTAGAAACGATCGAATGCGGTCGGAGGTCACGAATTCTACTCCTCAACCTTCCGTCCTACGAATTGAATATGCATTTTATTTTTGCCACTGAGAGCCGTTCGAAACGGTCGATCGACCACCAGGCCGGTTGAATGAGATTTCAATAATGGGACGCATAATGTTCTACCCTTTGTTATTCCGTGATAACGAATTGCGAATATTCTGAGTGTCCGGAGAAAGAAAGGAAAATAGAAAAAGAAAAAAAGAAAAAAAGAAAAAAGAAAAAAAGAAAAAAGAAAGGAAAGGAAAGTAGGAAGGAATGAAGAAGAAAAGGAAGATGTTCAAACTTCGTATCGCGTTAAGAATAATTCGAGTTCGGGGTAGTGGAGAGTAGTAGGTACGTTCAAAATAAAAGGATCAAGATAAAAAATAAAGAGAAAGAAGAAAAGAGATCGAGGAGAAGAGAGAAAGAGAGAAAGAGAGATAGAGAAAGAGATAAAGGAAACGAAGTAAAACTTCATTTCGTGAAACCTGTACGTCTCCGCAGCAACGGCAGCAGTAGCGCGTAATTATTTTTGCCACGTCGTACGACGGATAAATTCTTCCGTAAATATCAAGCTTGATTTATTATTGAACGAAGCGCCGAGAGCGTGGATCGTTTATTACGTTTTTGCGTCTACAAAGATGAAGTGCGGGGCAGGCGAGGCATTACATTCTCGTTCCTACCGCCTACTTCTCCCTTAACTCTCACTCTCTCTCTCTCTCTCTCTCTCTCTCTCTCTCTTTCTCTCTATCTCCGCTTCCTGTTTGAGCTTTAGCTTTATCACTTGAAATTATCTTTTCGCTTCGCACCCATTTTTTCGCGTCTAAGTTACATCGGTCATTCGTTTGTACGTTCGTTCATTCCTTTTTATCGTTTATTTCTGGCCTAAAAAACGATAGGAAAATAGAAAAGAGTTAATAAAGTAGTAGTAGTTCTATTAATCGGCTCGTCGATATAATCAAGTCACGACCTCTATTTACTCTGTTCACTAGGTGTATCTTACGATACAACGACGACGACGACGACGACGACGACGACTTAGCCGATGGCTTTCAAATTTTCCGCTCCAATGGAACGCACAGTTAAACTTAACGCTCTTTGTGCCTGTCTTCTTTTTTATACTTTTATATCGTTATAGGTATATAATACATAAGTGTATGTATATATACATGCTCGTATAACTTTGTACATGCTTATATACATATAAGTATAATGAATAGTATATTGATGTGTGTGCACCACATTCTATTCCTTCCTCCCTTCCTTTCTTCCTTCCTTCCTTCATTCTATCCCACGATATACACCTTCTTATCGATACTATTCCAGCTCGTCTATCATCCATAAAACGATAATCAATTAATCACGATGACAGACTCACGCGGTCAATCGCAGCTTGATATTTTAAACCGTTCACCAACTAGAGAAAATTAATCTCACTCGCGTAGACGGGAAGTCCGCTCTATTTTAAACTACTATCCATCTAGTAACGAGTTCCTTTCCCTCCCATCATTATGATCACTTTTTGCGATAACGAAACTATTTACGATATTGCAAATTCATCGCTCAATAATATTAAATATATTAAATAATGAATAAATAATCAAGAAAATTATAAATAATAAAATTTAAAACAATCTAAAGAAAGGGAAAGAGTACAGATTGCCACGTTGCGTATCATTAGCACTCTCAATCAAGAAGAAGAAGAAGAAAAATAAGAAGAAGAAGATAAAGGTAGCAACGCCACAAATGATTCCCGGCTTACCATAAGAATGTCATTAACCAACGCCATTGTCGCAAATATCCTTTGACCTTAGAAGCACAATGCAGAAACTCAAGCTGCAGGCAACGCTAGCCGAGCGACTTTGTTACCTGTTGTCGCTGTGAGTAGTCTTCGTCTATTTTCCATCTCCTCTCTTGCTCTCTCTCTATCTCTCTTTCTACTTTACTCATTCCAACCCCTCTTCAACTCTCAAACCAGTAGCGGCAAGCTCTCTTCTGGGATACTCGTGCACTGCTTTCCCCGCGAACGAGTCAAGTCGGGTTCATTAACACAGGACCAACGACATTCTACAAAGTTTCTCACGACCTTAGCAAAGAGGCAACTCGATAAGACTACCAGCACGATTAGCTTATGCTTACGGATATATCGTCCTTGGCAGCTAACGGCAAATATAAGCACGTATTAGCTACCCCTTACGACGGACTACTACTTTAACAGCATCCCAGTTTCTCTCTCTCTCTCTCTCTCTCTCTCTCTCTCTCTCTCTCTCCTACATACACACACACACTCGAGAAAGATTTCATGGTCGGCGATTTTGGTCCTTATACACAACATGGTTGTCGACAGTATACATGCTATTACCTGGTGGCATTTGCTGTTTGCACTTACTCAGTCCCTTTGCTCTCTCCGTTTCCTCGAAGCTTTACCCCTTTACCTTTCCTATCTTTGCCCTTCTCTGTCCATCCTTCCTCTTTCTCTCTCCCTTTCTCTATTTTCATCGTACACTCTTTTCACTATTTCAGTCTTCTCCCGTTTCCCAAAGCGAGAAAATACGCGTTAGCGCGGCGTACCGCGGTTACAAACCATGTTACCGACGCTAGAACGAAGAAGAAAGAAAGAGCGGCTTTTTGAAAGGAATTTTATTATACGGTACGACGGAAGACTGCGGGTATAGCGACCGTACAAGTGCGTAAATAATTCGCAACTCGGTTTGTAAAGGGAAAGCAGTGATAACGCTGACGGAAAGGAGCAACGAGCAGAAAATTCAACATGAAGTTCGAGTTGAAGAGGAAGAAAGAGGGAGAGGAAGGACAGGAATGGTTGCGGTATGTCCTGTGGTACATTTCAGCCATCATTTCACTGCAAAGGCGCCCCAATAAACTACAAAGTTCTTAATGCGAACAATTTTAATCCATTCGCAATTTTACCGAAGAAAAAACACGAGGAAAAGCATTTGAACGAAACAAATTGGAAATTTCTATGAAAATAAAAAGTAAATTAAACGGATACGATAAATATTGAATATATAAACAAGTTTATATTCTTTATTATATTCTTATTAAGATTTTTAAAAATTCATTTTTTTCTAAATGATATACGAGAACCGATAATTAATAATAATAATAATAATAGATGTTTATAATAAATAATAATAAAGTTACGATATTATATAAAAGAATTGCTCAACAATTCTAACGAGAGTTCTCACACCTTCCCTACCTTCTATTTTTTAATTATAAATGACGTTCTTGTTGTTTTACCTATTATTATTAATAGATGCTATTCAGAGCAATGTAAAGCCGGTTGAAAGGCACAATTAGAAAAAGCTTTTTTAAACAACTTTAGCGAGTGGCAACAGTACTCTCTCACGTGAATATCTCGTAACAGTTTAATTAACGATACCAATTTCTATAACAAGAATACAAAAAGATACTGTCGGATGGAAAACGTTTATAAATTCTCTCTTTCTCTCTCTCTCTCTCTCTCTTGCTGACTGGCATTATTAAGTAATTAAAACGTTGTGATATTCGTTTAATATTTTTTTTAAATTCAAATATTTGTTAAGGTCTTGTAAAATGATCCTTACTTTGAAGTATGCTATAAAAAATACTAAAATATTCCTTTTTTAATGATGTACAAAACACATCTGTAATAATAAAATATAAATAATAAAATATTTGATAGATATCACATTCAATACGGAGTAATAAATATGGATTTTATAATTGGAACAATATATATATATATATATATACGTGTATGCTTCCATTAAAATAAATAATAATTAAATTTGTCTTTTTTTAACGATAACAACAATATTAAAATATGATTAATTATACATTTTTTCGTTACATTTTTCCAAACTATATACAATTATTTTTTTATAAGAAATAATTATTATATGTATAAAAACTTTATTAAGAATCAAATATATAAGAATTTTATTAAATATTAGGGAAAAAGAAATAGAGTAAATGCAAATGCAAAAGTTTATACGTGCTTACAGAAACGTTTATAATTTATTCTGATTACAATTAGCCATAATTAGTTCATCGAAGATTCCCCGATACAAGAAAATTATATCAGTTATACAAAGAACTTGGAAGCGGTATGTTCAATTTGAATGTGTAAGTACTAATCTAATGAAACGATATATATATATATATATATAGATATTTATTTAGTAAAATATAAAAAGGCTAAACAATTATTGTAGATAGAGTATCAAAAATTTCGATCATTGATCAAGAACTTGTGTGTTTCCAGTTAATTAATTATCAGCTAATAAAAGAAATAATGATCAGAAAGGAATATGAAAATGAAAATATATAAGAATTTCTTTTAAAAATAGTATTCGGAAAAGAAGGGAATGCTTCCCTATTGGTTCTGGGCCTTTCAATATTATTCGAGAACCTATCAGAATTTAGGGGAACGTTTTTTCTAAAACATTGATTATGTATACCGTAACTTTAGCATTTTTATTACCCAATCTACGATAGAGTCTCCTTGTGGTCCAACATAGCCATTTACCCTCCCAATATCTCCGACGCTTAGTATTCGCCGTTTTTAGAATATTCAGGCGAGAGGATACAAATGGCGAAAGCTCGTACGTTTTCAAGCGTTAAATATCAAAAATCCACCGAGTCTCAAGAGAAACGTGGGAAGCTTTGAAAGCGACAGCCTGGCGGACTTGTATCGTTCGAAAGTTCGTGTATCGTACATGTAGAGGTGAGATGTGAAAGAAAAAAGATGATGGAAACAGAGAGAGAGAGAGAGAGAGAAAGAGAGATGGAAGAAGATAAAAAGAGAGAGAAAGAAAGGAAGAAATAAAGAAAGAAAGAAAGAACGCGACTTTTGATCGAAGGGAGATCGAGCCGAGCCCGGACCGATTCTCATTTTCCGTTTTCTGTTTCTTTCCACTTTGCGTAGGCGAACACGGTCGAGCCGGCAAGCTACACGATTTCCCCATTATCGGGTGTTTACGAGGAGGAGGAAGAGAACGAGGAGAAAGAGGGGGAAAGAGAAGAGATAGGGAGAAACGTGGAGAGGAGAGAAGAGAAGTGGGGAGAAAGAGGTGAGAAGAGGAGAGGAAGGGTGAAGGGTGATGACTAGAGGATGAAGAGAAGGCTCACAGGGCGAGACTCGCATCGCCGTCGGTCGAGATCGCATCGGTCGCCCCGCATAATAACTAGGTACCACGCATTTACATTTTAATATGGCAGCCACCGCTGCATAGCGGATAGAATGTTATATATCCACGGACGATGAAATCGGTAATCTCTTCGTCGTCATCGACGAGCCACGACGGTGTCTAGTTTTTCCGGCGAATGCACCTTCTAATCTTCTCTCCCTTTATCTTCTTTTTTCTCTCATTTTCGATTATAAAAATAGGAAAGAGAGAGAGAGAGAGAGAGAAAGAGAGAGAGATCGTACAATGTTCACTTCCCTGAAAATTATTCAAATTTTTCGTTCTCTGCTAGACCGAATAAGCGTAATCTAGTTGCATCTATTACAATATATACCCATCTCTGGTTGCTACTTAATTTTGCATAGTTAAATATAGAGCTCATATCATTGATAGTCCATTAATAATAAAAAAAAAAAAAAAAAAAACTTCTTCGCGAAAGAGCCCCAGCTTCCTATACGTAAAAAATTTATGCCTCCAATATCTAAAATCCTTTGCCCCGATGAATACGTCCCGAAACGTTGATTTTCCTATGCACGAAGAATATATTAAAATTCCGTATGAATGTTACATGAGCTTTTACAAAGAGTCTTCCTCTGACAAGAGCCTAATACGCGACAAATAACGTGTCGAGAAATCAACATGGGGATGTTTTAGGAGATCAAAGCCGTGACTATATCTCCTTTTCTTCTATCCATTTTATATATTACATTAAATATAAACAAATTGTCTCTTTCTCTCTTACTTGTCATAAAATTAAATAAAGAGGATTATATTTAAATCTTTTAACTTGTGTAAGAATTTTAATCCATCAGAGAGATCTCATTTTATTTACGATTGAAAAAAAAAAAAAAGAAACAACAAATAAGTCATTTGTTCGTACCTACAATGAGAAAGAGAAAAAAATGCTTTCGAATTTTTCTATTTATTAGCATCCATTAATTTATTTAAACATTATATTTTTACATTCTATTGAAGTTATATAATTCCTTTTTTTAATTAAAATACGTTTCGCGTGTGTATTCGCGTTTAACGAGCAAACATCTCTTTAATTAACAAGCTTGAAATGACAATAAACAATGATTCTCGTACGATAGGTAAAGTATGAATTAATAAAACAAAAAAAAAGGAAATTCTAGGCGTTTTCGTAAAAACAATCAATAAATCGACTGGTGATCGTTCAATTTATTACCTCCTTTATAGTACAGACTTTCAAGTAAATACATATAGGTATAGCTCGATGTATTGCAAGTTTGGAAGGTGAAAGCCAGTGAGATGTCCATTAAGATAGGCCGACGGCATGTTTAAACGGCGAATCCAAATGTCGCCGACAAACGGTGTCTCCGTGGTGGAGCACACAGGGGATGACAAAGAAGCAAGAAACACGACGATCGTTTTCCCTTCGTGCTTTATGGCTTTCTCCTAGTATGTGTGCGTATGTATTCGCGTATATACTATATGTACCAGAGACGCGATAGTACGCTCGGATAGGCCTTGAAAAATGTTTCGAAACATGAGCACCACCGGTGGCTTTTGTTATTTTATGGGTAAAGGGGATATAAATCTTGCTTAATCTATCGGCTAGCTACTACGTAGTTTCACATAGAAAACGAAACTACTAGGTTCGAAGTAATTACGATTTTTGCGAAAGAAAAATACGATCTAAGCGTGTAGCTATTTAAAATTATCTTTCTACCTATCTTAAAAAAGAAAAAAAAAAACGAAGAAGAACAAAAAATGATGAGAATTAGAAAAAAAAAAAGAACTTCCCGAGAATCCGACAAAGAAATTTAATGAAGAAAAACAAAAATGGTCATAACAATTTTTCGCATTACCTACTACTAGTCGCCGTTTGTCCTGGATATGCTAGAGAATTATATTCCATGATAACGAGATGAAACGTGTGCAGAAAATACCTACACCAATTAGCGGAATATTAAAATAAACGCGTTGAGCAACGTAAATCGAGAGTAAGCATTACGCTTTAGATCCTCTTGGTTTAGTCATCCTTTCTCTCTTTCTTTCTCTCTCTCTCTCTCTCTCTCTTTCTCTTTCATTCTTTATGAAGAACGCCATATAAGGGATGTTATACAGTCGATTCTTGCATAGTAATCGGTTACAATCTCGCAACCAAACAATGTTTGCTTTCATAGCAAAGCCGAACAATTGACAGCATAGTAGTGATGTTATATGACGAAGAGAAATCGGAAATCGTGGAAGAGTAGTGAGTAACTATTGCTGGCTAGTATATTTCCTGTGGTCTACATAAATATCAAGATATATACGATGTGTACGATATATACAGGATGTACCATTTAAATTCTACTATTATAACAGGAATAAACAATTAAATTTCTTTTAAAAAACCGATGATCTTAATATTTCCAAAAAATTAGGTTCGCAAAAGAAAAAATTTCCATATTGCTAAATCTTCCTCCTACGAACGGTGCAACTTTTGTCTTGTAATATTTACGAATAATACTTCGAAAAATAGACGATGCAAAACGTGATAAATAAACGGATGAATGGAGAATTATATTAATTATACAGTAGACTGAATATTATTAACGTCATAAAATCGCGTGAATTAAGATGGGCAGTTCAAATGGCGCGTATGGATAAGGATCGTACCGTGTATAAAATACTAAATGATAGACTTGATGGAAAAAGACCATTGGGTAGACCAAGACGTAGGTGGGAAGACAATATTAGAATAGATATTAAATATTAATAATAATATAATAATAATATTTATGTGTGCGAACATGCCTCAATCGAAGAAAGATATTTAAATGTTCAAATTTAAAAGAGACATCTTATATAACTCTGGTGATTTACTACATAGGGAATTCTAATTCACAACTCGATTCGATGTTAGTACGATACCGTTCCCTTCCCGTAAATATCTTTAATCATTTCACGTAATCTTTACCTCTCATATGACTTTACCCTGTTTAACCAGTCCACATATTTATTCCCTATCGTCCAAACATTGGCAAAACTTTTGGCAAGGAGAGGAGCGAACGTTGAGTATCGAAGATAGATAAGATCGATAGATAGAAGGATAGAAGGATAGAATATAGAACATTTCTCGTGAATAACGTTTGGAGAATAAATTTATCTTTTTTCTCTGTTTATCGAGTCGTTATCAATTAAAAAGTTTTATTTGTTTTAAACATGTTAATAATATCAACAGTAAGTGAATTTGTTTTTCTAGTATACCAGTGGGCAAATATATTACTTATCGTTACTATTAATGATGTTTTAAATATAATATTAGGTAGTCGAAAAAGTTACTGCCGATTTTCTCACTAAATGGCTTTAAATTAACATACAATCATGACAATGCTAGATTATATGCATCTTTGATGATCCGGCAAAAATTCAATGAGTTTAGTTGGGAAGTTTTGATCCATCCATCGTGTAATTCTGACCTTACACCATCATATTACTATTTGTTGCGGTCTCTATAGAATTCTCTTAATAATGTAAAGTTAACTTCAAACAAGGTCTGTTAAAATCACTTGTTACAATTTTTTTCGCAAGATATTCCAAGAGTCGTACAGTAAGGAAATAAAGATTTTACTTAAAAAATGGTAATATGTTGTTTATCAAAACGACACATATTTGATTGAATAAAGTTTATTAGAAATAATATAAAAATGCATTTAATTTAGTATAAAAATCGGCGGAAACTTTGTTGACTACCTAATATTTATTCTAAGTTGCCTAATTGTATATTTTACTTCGACGAGTACGAGTGATAGAAGAGTACGACGTGGATGGCAACTTTGTTGACTCGTACTACTTCGAACGTAGATGCGAAACAATCTAACGAGCGAAGTAAGTCATCAAAAGACGAACTAAAGTGAAATGAGAAGGAAAAGTAATATAAAACAGTACTCTGTATAATTACGGAACTTTAAAATTGACATGATCGATGTAGTTCACATTAGTTACTAATTATGTTTGAAATAATCGTGCATCATTTTTATCATTTTCGTTAAATATGCGATCTTTTATCAATTTTTTAACAATTTATATGAATTCCGTATTGAATGCAGAATGCTAATCCATAATTACTTGGGAAGTAATTATTGATGTTATAAAATATATCCATAAATCTAAATTCTTTGTCATTGGTTCAATAAAAATAGTTATAATTATAGTCACTGAATTCCTAATGAAAAAACTATCATTGTAACTATTTAAAAAATGGTGGTACCATTTTCAAAAATAAAAGTGACCTTAATATTTTTAAAAAATATGACAAAAATAAAAATATTTTTGGCATCGTAAGAGCCCCATTGAACCATTCTATTTTTTCCTTAATATATTTGACATATATTTAAAAACGACAAAAAAGATATTAAAAAGATATTTACTATTATTATTATATATAATTTATATTACAGTATCACTGTCACTGCAAAGTGTTTGCCACCGCAAACTATAATGAATCACCATAAATCAGTGTATGATCTTATGAATTTTCTTATTTAGACTTTTATAATTATTTGTATTGTTAATTAATACGTTTATTGTATCATATGTAAGATTTAAAATTTTTAATGCGACTAGTATGAAATTCATATCGAATGTTAAATCGGATAGGGTTCCTCGTTACGAATAATTTCATTCTTGATATAAATTTTAAGTTAATTAATCTAGCGATTTAAACGTTAAAGTGAAAATGTACATATATACATACAGATAATACATTTTAACATATATGTCATCTCATGTTTTAAATAATATTAAGTTATAATAATAATAATAATAATAATAATAAAAATATAATTAAATAATTATAAATAAAATATAAAGGTTTACAAAAATTTTCAGATATATTTAGTAATGTCGAAGATAAGTGCGTATTACTCTTTTTATTAGACGTTCAACATTTGTTCGTTGAAACCATAAGGAATTCTCAACGTTTGTACCTAAAAATGTTACCTTTTTAAAAGAAAACAATTTTTCTCTTTTCCCTTTTATCGACTACTCGATCAAGAAAAATAAATATATTACTTTTGTTGGAACTAAGTTCAACACGTTCGTGTATCTTCAAACAGTATTTCAAAATCGTTTATCATTTTCTCGAAAGGTTCTCCAAGTTTTTCGTAAAATAAAATTAAATAGTCCCTCTCTGCGACAAACTCCTTCCAAATAAAAACGAAAGCAGCTTTTAAAAGGTTCGTTCACGCGTTCGTGCACCAAAATGGCAGCCTACTATAGAATACTAGTATACATAGAAGCAAGCCATTCTTTCGAAACTCTCGCGCGTGTTTTCTCCAAACTATCGTAAGATTTATCGTCGGCGTTTAAAAAGCGTTCCGTTCGACATTCTTTCCGATAGGAAACTATGTATTATAAGCACCGAGCTTTCATATTCTTTCAAAAAATCTTTTACACGATACGTCACTCTCGCGGTATAGTCGTATCACTATCTTCGTATATGAATAAGAGAGTGATAGTTAACGCGTTAAAAGTCCACCAAAGATGATAAACTTCGCAGTTGAATAATATGCTTCGTAAAAAATAAGTTTAATTATATTTGTATAGCTTACAATAATAATATATAAATATTATTAATATATTATTTATTCATAAATAAAAAATTGTATGTGTATAGTTTACAATAATAACGATATTAATCTAATGGCAAATAATATGTTTTATAGCAAATTAGCCAATTTTAAACAACATTTTAATAGTTAATATTGTTTTGAAGTGAAAGGAGAATTATCCTTTTTCGTAAAATAAATTTACTTATGAAAACTAGAGGCTTTATACTCCAATTTGTGTGGCTACCCTTGAGAATAATTTTCTTTTACATTTTTTTCACCTTTCTTTTACAATAATTATTAAATCAAAGCAGATCCAAAATATATTTATCAAAAAATACCGAAGTTACGTGAAAAATGAATAATTCAAAGGATGTAAATTATCAGATAGAAAAAAATTAAGAAAGTACACGCGACGTAGTTAAAAATTCGTATATTTTTTATATGTTTTCATATATTTTGTATTAAGAAAACCTTATAAATAAAAAAAAACCTAAATATATATTCGTCGGAGTCATGTAATGTTGTGCTTTCAAACATATAAAAAAAAAAAGTGGAAAGAAGATAAAAAATGATACATGTTTCTTTTCTTTCAATTGTTTGAAGTTATCCAAATATGTTTAGAAAACGTCGACTCGGTTGTCGACATCATCGTTATTAGATGTTACTATTGCAGATATGATATATTCGATACCAGCAGGTATTCAGTGATACCTACTATCGATCTTATCTTCCTTCTTTCCTTTTTATAAATGACCGTAACTTTAACATACTTTTCCGCAACTTTAATATTCATACAAACTTGTATTAACTCCTACGAGATTTAGCGTAGACATTTCCGATCGACTCGTAACGCTTTTTTTATGACTCCGACGATAATAGGACATTCCTTCTTATGTATTTATCGTTAGTTACCAAGAAAATATTATATCAAGGATAAAATCGATTTTACAAAGTATGTTTCGTATACATATAGTTGCATATAAAGGGCACAAAACAACGATGAGGATACGCTTTTCCAAGCGCGTGCAATAAACTAGAGAGCTCACGAAAGCACGGAGTCAAGATCAGAAGCTAATCCAGATGAACGTCGACGTTTCTCGTTTCCTCGGATATATCCTAAAGTCTAGATTATCAGACAAGAAAGATAAGCGATATGAAACATGTATTTCACGATATCCTTCGGAGAAGTTACAAGAACGTAATACTTGAGTTACTGGAGAAAATACAGCACATACTTCGAAGGGAGATTCTAAAAGGTAGAAAAGGACGAAGAACAGGGGTTGGGAGGAGAAGGAGGAGGAGGAGGAGGAGGGGGAAGGGAGAGTAAAAGGAAACGAATAACGATATTACGACATTTTCCTATCGCGTCTAGGAATCGTGATGGTACAACGCGTAGGTATGCATGTATTACCTTGGCACACGAATTTGCGACCTGCAACAACCTGTAACCCTTTGGAAAGACCCTTTCTCTCTCTCTTCTCTCTCTCTCTCTCTCTCTCTCTCTCTCTCTCTCTTTTTCTCTCCTTCCCTAATCTCGTATTCTTGATGAATAACACCAGAAGCTAATATTACGAATACACGTTCGTGTAATCATGTTGGACGGTTAGTTAGAAAAAAAGTACTTCGTAGGCGAGGTTGAACGATCACCGGCTTGAAAATTCTTCTTCTTTCGATAAGACGAGAGAGAGGTAACATAGGTAGGAGAGACGATGATGCTAGGGGCTTGTTGCTTGTTCCGCGAGCAAAAATATTGCTCTAGCAGAAGTGAAATATGCCTCCGTAAGGTATTATTCCACACGGGTAAGGGATGGCATGGCAGCTATCTGATTCCGTTATCACGACTTCCCGTATAACAGCGGTCTTTCGTGGACTACCACGCGAAATAACAGTGCCGAAGAAATAACGTATTCGTACGTCCTGCCACCTACATTTTCGACGTCTAACCGGCTCTACGTGCATCCCCAATCCTCTGTTCTTTCTTTCTTACTTTCTTTCTTTCTTTCTTTCTCTCTCTCTTTCTTTTTCTCTCTTTCTCCCCCATTTCTTTCTTCCTCTTCGATCTTCCCGTTCGCCTTGTTTTATTCTCCCTTCCCTTTTTCTTCTACTCCAACGGTAGTATCTTCTAGGTATATCTTGAAAAATTCGCAAGACCGAAAGCGGGTTTCCTCAACTAACATAAACTGAACCGCAAAGTGCATCCTCCAACATTTCCATCTCCGACGATTATGTAAACGATATGTGTGTGTGTGTGTGTGCGTGCATACATACAAGTCGAATGAAGGATATTGGATTAAGAGAGACATCATTTGTCTTCATCTCCCTACACACTCTTTTGGCCTATTGTACATTGATAACCCTTTATTCTCACCGATTAAAATTTGTTGCTTATTTTTAAAACTAACAATTAGTACATATATGTATAATGTATGTTTATATATATATACACATATCCTAACATATATTTGAGATTCGCAAAAGGGAATGGTGGTCTTCTATATAATTTGGTGACCCCTTCATCAATTTTCCTGAAAGGACAGAAAATAAACGGAATTACGTCGGAGAAGGAAGATACAAAGACGAAGAGAGAAAGAGAGAAGGAGAGACTGTCATCCGACATAGGGCCATATACACGCTCGTCCCGGCTATTAATGCCCAGTAAATTATAAATAATGTTACTGGAACGACCACAAATCAACGTTCGAAGTAATACCGGGATCTTGGGCCTTCGCTCGATAGGGGATTAAGCGCTTTTCGAGAGACGCCTACCCTATTGGGCAGAGGAGTTGAAAGGATGAAAAGAGATGGAAGAGCTTGTCGGGGTAGTATCCCAGCTGCGCGATCGAGAAACCGTATTCATCGGAGGTGGATCTAATACGTTAAGTTACCTTCGAAGTAAAGGAAATCTTTTGTAAAAATATCTTCTCATCGAAACAATATCAATCTATTTCGTAACTTTTTAACATCAATTAAGTCTAATAATTAATTCTGATAAAAGTAAATAAATTTGATTACAGTAAATAGAAGAGAGAGTGTTACTGAAATTGTACTGCGCTCAAGATATTTTATATTTATATTTCATATTCGGTGAAGATTATTTTTTATCGTAAAATTGTAATATAAGCCTATATCAAATGTTTTTTACAATAACAAATCTAATTTTTATATAAAAACCGATGAAAAACTCACCTAGTAAAACTATTAATTATATAAATTAATTGAAACATTAGCTATTGTCTATTTTAAAAAATAAGAAAATAAGTAACGAGATAAAATTTGGATGACCGCGATATGCATTTAAAATCTCTTATTAGTACTTGTTGTAAATATGAGAAAAAAATTTAGAAGAACTCCTGTTCTTTAATATTATTAGCACAAAGAACCTCGAAACTTGACTCGTTAGAACCTGTAATAACTGAATCTCTTTAGTCTATCTCGTTTCCATACTCTCTTTTTTTTTTTTGATTACATAAATTATCACAAATTTCCAGACGAAAAAAAGATAAAAAGAGAAAAGAAAAAGAGCCTTAACAAGGTACAGCTGAATGATACTCGCAATTACTACTAGGCGACCTTCGGAATGGCTTACCAAGGCGAATGAATTTCGAGTCTGACCTCAAACGAGAAAAGGGGGAGAAGAAATGGGATGAGCGAGTACTCTCTGGCGATGCCGTGCCACGATAACGGATGTCTCCGGCCACGGCTCTTGTCTCATTGTCTTCGCCCATCCCTTGAGAAAACGAGAAAGAGAGAGAACTTGCCGTCAAACAGATTGAAATCAACGAAGCGACTTATATTTTCTCCTTCGCTCGGTACTGCCGGAGCCAGATCTGAAATGAAAATCTGTGGAGAAGGTCCACAAAAAGGAAAAAAAAAAAAGGAGAAAGAGAGAAAAAGAAAGAAAGAGAGTGAGTAACCACAGAATAATTCGCAGTAGAAAACACCACAAGTAGTAGCAGTAGCAGCAGCAGCAACAGCCTGTTACGTCCGCCTGAATTCTTACCTTCCCCGTTTCCACTACAATTAACTCTTTTCCAAGCTTATCGTCGAGGATATAGAACCTGTTCGTTCATGAATTCGCTAACACGTGTCGAAAACATTTAACAAATAATCAAAACTACGAAATCTATCTAAAATAATTAACTCTAATTATATCGATTTGTGCCTTTTATCACTTGAGCATAATTAAATTTCTTACTGCGAGCTAGAAAGCAATATAATATGAAATTAAACTACCCTTGGCGGAAAGAAAGGACAAAAGAAAGAGAGAGAGAGAGAGAAACAGAAATGAAAAGAGAAATCATCTCTTTTCTTCAACCTCTATTATGCATTTTAAAAGATAACTCTCTTCCCAGCAAAAATTTAACCGATCAGTTAAAACATCCGTCATAGCACACTGAAAGAGCTCATTTATAAAATAAACTTTAAATTAATAACGCGTCCGCGTACTGAAACGCAGATCTGTACTGCAAAGATTAGTCTTTAGACGTTAATTATTTGAAACATAAAAAGAGAATAAAAAGATAAGATAGATCAAGGAAGCTTCTTAAAGGAGAAAATGTCCCAATAAAAATGAAACTAATTTAACATTTTATCCTCGGTTACGCTTTAAAATCCCTTAACTTCTCTCCTTAAAATCCATACTATACCATCGTTTCAATCTTACGATAATAAATTCCAGCTGCCAATCATATTTTGAAAGGACTACTACGACGAGAAAGGGTCTTACATTAGATCGAGAAATTACCTGAAACCTAATGTCTAGCTAACATAGCAAAGTGAGACGTACGTCTAATCCACGTTTGACGGTCGTAAGGCTACTGCCGGTCAGCTTAGAGCGTCAACGAGAGC
Source organism: Polistes canadensis (assembly GCF_001313835.1). NCBI lineage: Eukaryota > Metazoa > Arthropoda > Insecta > Hymenoptera > Vespidae > Polistes > Polistes canadensis. The sequence continues at coordinate 1,689,005 of NW_014569552.1, forward strand.
GAGAAAGCGAGAGAGAGAGAGAGAGAGAGAGAGAAAGAGAGAGAGAGAGAGAAAGGGGGAGAAAGAGAGAGAGAGAGAGAGAAAGGGGGAGAAAGAGAGAAATAGATAGATAGATAGATAGATAGATAGAGAGAGAGAGAGAGAGAGAGAGAGAGAGGGTCGAATGTACGATATTGCGCTAAACCGAGCAATTACTGGTCGTAATCTCGGTAATAGAATTCCAATATGCGTGCCAATTGGACCGAGTCTCCGTGCGGGCGTGCAGGCGTGAATCTGCAGGTCGTGCGCGAACGGCGAAAGCCGTGACACGGTTCAGCCATTAGCCACGAGACTGGTTACCCGTGGACCGTAGATCGTGGATCGTGGATCGTGGACCGTGCCCATGGCACGTAGCTGCCTGCATGGACAAACTGTACCTGTCTATGTGTATACGAGTTTCTATGTTTCATTGTGGTTCATGCACGCATACATTCACTCGACTCTATTCACTATCTCAGAAGAGACACTACCCAAGATCTAGGAGAGAAACAAGAAGAGAAGTAAGAAAATACGTTGCAACTCTTTACTACCACGGTATATATACGTATGTTCACAAGTGATTCTGTAACTTCGTCAACATGAAGTTTCTCTCCTTTACTATTACAAGTTTCTAACTTAACGACAATCCTTTTACGATCGTTACTATCTCGTCTCGCTGTTAAATTTCTGTTAGTTTAAAACAGTTTTATTTTGTGCGAAAAAATTTCCCGTCGATGACTCGTTTGATTGGTATTCTTCTATCAATAACGAATCGAATATAATTAAGGGAAGTTTGATTCTGAAATAAAAAAAAAAAAACATGAAACAATGATATGAGAACAAAAATATATATAGAAAAAAATCAATAATATTCTTTTTTCGTTAATTCGATTTATTCAAGCAAATCAATGCGAATATTATATTTTCATCGTATAATTATTTTGATATATTTACCATTCACTGTTTTTCCGGAACTAATTGACTTCCTTCTAGTGGGCTTGATTCTCCAAACTTAAGAGAGTAATTAAAGAAGTAATTAAAGAAGAAATATGTAATACGTTTTTGACTCTAAAATATTTGATATTGAACAAAATTCTATTTCTTTCAACGAGGCCAACTTTAAGGAATAACTTTTTCTCCGTAATTTTTTTTTATATTGGTTGAACGTATTTGACTTGTTAATATAAAAATAATAATATAACAGTATTGATAATATAAAATTTTGTTTCACTTATATACGATCGATAAACGAAATATTGTATTCAAACAAAAAAATATGCGCTGCGCACATGCCATGCGTAGATACTTCATATTCGTTGCAAATAAACTCGACGATTGATCGAACATTGACGATAAAATACTGAATAGAAAGAGTTTTAAAAGAAAAGATGTCGAAGCGTTGCATATATGTTGAGAAAGAGAGGGAGGAAGGGGAACAGAACAGGAGAGAGGAAGGAAGGTATATTGAGTCCATTGAGCTGTGAAGCGCATTTAAACGACGATTCATTGCACAATTACGTTTAATTGCTTCCAATTAAATAGTTGCCCCAATTAAAATTGACGCGAAAGAAGTCATTCCCATTTGCCCAACCGATTATTTCGATGATCGCTTCTTTCATCGTAGCTAAGGGATGGCCTTCGGAATAAAATCGTATTTTTGCTTCTATCGTCGGAAGCTCGAGCGTTCTTATAGATTCAACTCTCGTAGATGGTACTATGTTGAACTTCCGACTTAAACTTATACTCTCTTTGCGTCTTGTACAGTGTTTATATTACGTTGTACTTTGAGTTTCGACGGTATACCGAGTACTTTTGAGAAACTCCAGTGTACAAACACATTCTCTGGAAAGTTCTAACCCCTCTTTTGCCTCTTTGCCACCTTCTATCAACTTTCCTCCTATATACCACCCTAATAAAGGATTCAGGCTACATCTTTCCACCTTTGAAATCTAATTATAAAGAAATTGATAACAAATAAATAAATTCAAAATATCACGCTACTTGAATCAATATGTTCATGCTATTTATTTCAACCTAGCAAAAAGACTTTTAACTTACAGATATACACAATTCGTTAAAAGATAAAAAGCTATTTCATTTTTATTTAATTTGAAATTACAGAGATATACTTTGATGGAAGTCTTCACAAAACTAATCGTTGAAAAATTTTCTGTCACAAATAAGTTTTTTCCAAAGTCACCGTGTTTAATATAAAATTAAATTACTGACTAGTTGGTGGTGATCCACCGTTATCGTATTGGCTTTTGTGCTTTAATAAATAACCTGCTAGAAAGCTAATAGGATCAGTAGGTCTTTCTTTGGCTAATGTAGATAGAGCCTGCAGCAAAATTGGAACCACCGTTTGATCCAGATACTGTCTAGTTGGTAGCGATTGCACCTCAACACGAGTTTTCTTTGGAGGTACACTTGACAGGTCAGGATCTTTGTCCATCGCTATCACTTTCTGTAAAAAGTTAATCAAATATTAGATCAATACAAGGTAACGCAAATACAATGGCTTACTAAAAGTGTACAACAAAAACTACTTATATTTCTATCATATACATTGTCATCTAACAATCAATCTTGGAAACTAAGCTCATATCAAAAATATAAAAGCTATTAATAGCAATAAAAAAGGAAAAGAAAACTGAAGCACTACTGATATTAAAATTTATAAAATAACTAAACGATCTTTATTATACTCAAGATCTTGACAAAACAAAACTTTGTAGATAGAAGATTACTAGTTTTGCTTTTTCTACGTAAATTAAAATAAAATAATTCTCAATCTACTACATATGACCGAGTAAGAAAATAATAAATTATTCGATAATGTAATCGAATAGCTGTAACTTAATTGAAATAATCTAAAAGTATTGATACCGAGGTTCAAATAATTTTTACAAATTTATCGATTATGCAACATTGACATGCCGTTGAAACATTAATTATACCTCCTTACAATGCATACGAATACGAGAATGGATTGAAAATATCACCGTTTTAAAGCAAAACTCGTGTTCTTCTAGGTTATCTTTCTTACGTGCGCTGCTTCCGACACGACATTAGAGATGGGTTGAGCTGGTGTAGACGCTTCAGTTCTTTCTTCATTTGTATTTTCTATCATTTTAAATATAATAATCGTGTTAATAATATCCTTATGTTTATAATACGAATTATATTGCGTAAATTCATTTCACGAGAGAACGAATAGAAATTCCAGGTGTACTCACCACCACCGGACGCCATCGTGTAAACAAACAATGTTACCAACCATTGACGGACAAACACTAAACTTTCAATTAATTATGCCGACTCAATATTAATTATTTTTTATCGCATAAATACAATATCACACTATAACGGTTTTCACTCAACTTTCATTAAAATAAAATTTCAAAATAATTCAGCTAGTGAGTGCCATCTAGCGTACAAATAGCGAAATGTTTATATCTCATTCCGAAAAGAATTAAATCGATAAAACAGATTTAAAAGAATTATACCAATTATACAAAGATCTACACCATAGATCAATCGAATAGACATATAAGCATACAGAATAAGAAGCATAAGAATACAGAAGTACATAGAAGCTTACGAGTCCAGTTTTTTCATAACCAATTTCATTTTAGTTACTACCGGAACCGCCAGAGAACAGATAGTATGTACTAAACGCGATGACGGTACAATACTATCAAAGAATACAATATTCTTATTATTATTAATTAAAAAAAGCCTCACAGCAGCGTTTAGGGCAGGAAGAAAGAAGAGGCTAAATGCCGAAGAGGCTAATGCCGAAGAGGCTAATGCCGAAGAAGCTAATGCCGAAGAGGCCCCCACAAATTTGTGGTATCAAGTGGGCAACTACATAGACTATTGAGTTATTTTCAAAGGTTCAACAACAAGTTAGAACGTTTCGAGAATAGCTCTCTAATCATATTTTATTATATTACTTTTTTGCTCGTCATTAATTTGTAGTTGTAATTGAAGATGATGGACCATTCCATCTCCTTGGGACACCAAATTCGTGTCTATATCGTCCAAAAGATGCATATGTGTTAGTTAGAGTAAAAAATATTAAAATTTTCGTAATATTAAATTTTGAAGCTTAAATAACATTCGGTAAAAATTACAGTAATTTCTTTTTTCTTGTTTTGTCTTTAAAATTTTTCATTTCGATCGTATTTTATTAAATCTGCAATTTTTCTTTTCTATATAATGCAGTTTAAATGTATTTCATAATAATTAATAGATATTATTTTTTGTAGTAACTATATATATTTCTTTATTTTTATATATTTTATGTAAATGTAAAATCAAATTAAATTTAATTTCATTGCAACGATTGATATAGAAATTTGATAAAAATAAATAGAGAATTCAATTGAAAAGTGCATCTGCAAATGGGACGATTTATATGTCAGGCTATTGTATCACTTGATTGTATGATTAATATAGTTTTCTTTTTGTTACAGGTGATCATCAATGGTTTTATCATCTACTCGTTTTGATTTTCTTCTACTTTTTAAAATATATATGTATAAAAAACGCATTTCTGAAAGCACACACGTATTTAGACACTAAAAATTAAATATAATTATTTTAAATTTTCTTACAATATAATTATTCTATATAACTATACTATATAACTATACTATATAACTATACTATATATACTATCAAAGAATATTGTATTCTTTGATAGTATTGTACCGTCATCGCGTTTAGTACATACTATCTGTTCTCTGGCGGTTCCGGTAGTAACTAAGATGAAATTGGTTATGAAAAAACTGGACTCGTAAGCTTCTATGTACTTCTGTATTCTTATGCTTCTTATTCTGTATGCTTATATGTCTATTCGATTGATCTATGGTGTAGATTTTTGACACCATTATTTTGTACAGATTACTATTTCTGTGTTGTGCTTGTAGTTCATTCTTTATCCATACTTCTCGCTAAAGTCACTTCACGCCTTGTAACTTACGCACCTCGTTACTCTCACCTGAGGTGGTGTCGATACGGCCCTGGCCGATGAAGTTTTCTACGATTGACACGAGGTAGCGTTTTCATATATTACCGTTGGAATGAAATTGGTCGCTGTTTCTGTATAGCATAAATGATATTTTTATATATATTTTTATAAACGTATAGTTTCTCTATGATAACATTAAGTGTTTTTTTGACATAAAAAATAAACAAGAGGATAAGGTTTTATGTGGAATATAACTAAAAAAATTTGGCATCATGGCTATGTTCGAAATATTGAGAAAAGACTACAGCGTAAGTATCGTTTTAAATGATTTTACGAGTGCAATACATGTTCGTAGAATAAAAAGTGTTGTTTATTTGTAGGATTATTTACAACAATGTTACAAAATAAATGATGTGACTACATTTCAAAGAAAATGTATTGAACAGTGTGCCAATGATACTGAACGAAAATTTGCTGTAGATCAAGCTCTCAGAGATACATTACTTCATATATTGATACATAAAACATCTGAAAGCGTTAGACCTCTTGAATCTTATATCACATTTTGCATTGAATTATGTAGAAAAGATCTAGCGACTGGTAGTATGCCAGTCATGTTACTTGGAGACATATTTGATTCAATGACATTGGATAAATGTGAAGAGCTCTTCACATACGTTGAAAATAATGTGGTAGTTTGGAAAGAAGATCTCTTTTTCAGTCTTTGTAAAAATAATTTATTAAGAATGTGTAATGATTTGCTTAGACGCTTGTCTCGTTCTCAGCAAACTGTATTTTGTGGTAGAATTCTATTATTTCTTGCAAAGTTCTTTCCATTCTCTGAGAGATCTGGACTTAACATTGTTAGCGAATTTAACTTAGAAAATCTAACAGAATTCGGCACTGAGAAAGCAGAAGATGTTCTGGAACCAATAATAAAAGATGAAGATAAGACTGAAAATAAAATACCCATAGATTATAGTTTGTACAGAAAGTTTTGGGCTTTGCAAGATTTTTTTAGAAATCCTAATCAATGCTATAATAAAATGCATTGGAAAGTCTTCTCAGCGGTAAATAGATCAATTACAATATTATTAATTGAATTTATATAAAATTCAGTTTTTGTAATAACAATTTATTATTATCTTATTTTTTATAGCATGCATCTAATGTCTTATCAGCATTCTCTTCGTTCAAATTAGAAGAGCAGCGTAGTTATCCAACTATTTGTGTGAAATTAGATTCTGCTATGGAAGATTCCCATAAAGAAACTCATTACTTCGCAAAATATCTTACTAATCAGAAATTGTTGGAATTACAACTTTCTGATTCTAATTTTAGAAGATTCTTATTGTTGCAATTTTTGATACTTTTCCAGTATCTAAATAGCACTGTTAAATTTAAAGCGTAAGTAGAAATTTGTATAAGATAATTCCTTAGTATTTGATTTGGAAATATCTAAAGTCATAATAACGTAGTAAAGTTCTCTTAAGCATTTAGTAAAAGCTTTAGAAAGTCATAAAACGATCTTTGTTTTCCAAAGCTTCCTTGCCAGTGGCTATGAGAGAAGGTCTGCTTTTATTAAATTCAACATTATGATTTTTACTTTACCGTATCTCAATGATATGTTTCATATTTAAGCGAGACGCATGAATTGAAGCCAGATCAAGTGGAATGGGTTAAAGCAACAACGGAACAAGTTTATACCTTGTTAACAGAGACACCACCTGATGGTCCATATTTTACAGAAACTGTAAAAAATATTCTTAAAAGAGAAGAGCACTGGAATTCGTGGAAAAATGAGGGTTGTCCACCTTTTAAAAGGCCTGCGTCTGAAATCACTACAGAAACTGATGACGATGTAAAAAAAATTAAAAGATTGAAAAGAAGAATTGGTGAAATTATTAGAGATGCTCAGACTGTTGGCAAATATCATATGGGAAAGTAAGTCATTTCATTGTTCGCTATCATGTAAAATATATTATTAAAAATTATGTTAGCAAGAAATATATAACATTAATTTATCTTTTATAGTCCAGAGCTTACTAAACTATGGAATCTTTGTCCAAATAATTTAGAGGCATGCAAATCAAAAGATAGAGATTTTCTTCCGTCATTAGAGACATATTTCGAAGAGGCTATTATGCAATTAGATCCAAGTGCCATGGTGGAAGAAGAATATAAGTAAGATACGCTTTCTTTGTAAAACATAGCAATATCGAATATTTAATATTTAACTATAATGTCATATTTTTATAGGAAAGTAAATGATGGTAATTTTGGATGGAGAGCATTGAGGTTATTGGCTAGAAGAAGTCCACACTTCTTCGTCCATGGGAATTATCCAATAAATAGACTTCCAGAATATCTGGAAACTATGATAAAAAAGATCGCTAAAGATCGACCGGTGAATGTTTATATCAATTTCAATGTTTTTTTCGAAATATAGTATTTTCATATTATTATCAATATCTTGTACCTGTGATATTACAACGATATATTCTTTAAAAACACAATTATGAAAAAAGTATATAATTACAATTACAGCAAGCTCAATCTGATGTGAAGGTGGAAACAGAAGATACTCCACCACCTGATTCTAATGATCAAGAATATACAGAGGTATTAAAGCAAGAAAGTGAACAAACTGATAATGAAAATGTTGATGCGAAAGGAATAGAAAATAAACTAAACAAAGTTATACCCGAAATGGTAGCAAAATTATCAGAATTGCTTAAAGGAGATTGGAAGAAATTAGCAATTAAATTAGGCTATACTAATGACGAGGTAATTTTGTATTTTCTTATTTAGTTCATAGTAAAATAAATTTAGAATTTTGTGTTTTATACAATTTATAATTTCTGCAGATTGCATTTTTCCAAAGCAAACCAACTCCATACGAACAATGTAAAAATATGTTAGAAATTTGGGCAGAAGAGGATGAAGATGCTTCTGTTGAAAATTTAATTTATCTTCTCGAAGGACTAAAGTATACAGAAGCAGCGAGCATTTTAAAAACTTAAAAGATAACTTTTCAATTTTGTATAAATCGAATAAATCTTTAGTTAAGTCTAATATTGTAATATACAATATAATAAAATACAATTATATGATGACTGATAAATAAATAAATAATTTTTATCGTGGAGTCACGTCAATGAGTTACTATGTATATATAAGGGTGAATGATTGGAGGTGTAGAAAATGCACTTTCCGCTTTTATTTAGAAAGATGATATAATAAAATGTACAAATAATATAAAATTTGGAAATAAAATGTCAGTGCAAACTATATTGAAAGATAATTAGTTGTACATATTGTTTTTTCTGGGCGGCGCGATCTAAATTACATTAGAAAGTTCCATTTATTTACGTTGTATTCGCCGACAAGCATGTTGACAACCTAAGTATATAGACTTATAACGGTTTCTTTCTTTTTCTCTACATATGTAACTTTAATAAATTAGGTTAATGTTAATCGTAATATATTCTCAAGTTACAGACAACATTGATTCGATTCATGCTCGTGATGTAAAGCAGTAATGACAAGATGGAAAAAATGTTCGTTTCCTGAAAGAGAAGAGAGTACAAAGTGGGCGAGTGATCTTAAATAAATTTATGAAGATATTGTTGTTCGTTATTACGGTAGTTTACGAAGTTTTGGCGATTCTCATGAAACCATTAACTCGAATAGTTCTCGATCAGAAAACAACACTATACGATCATGAGACAACTAATGTAACTTACATATCGCGTAGAGCACAAATCTTGTCTTCATTTGAAACGAACAGCGACTCGTCATATAGAATTCTTAATCGATGTTTCTTACATCTAACATACACACTCATATGTATCAGCTAAAATGTAAACGCGTCTCGATGCGCGGATATGATCTCCGTTTAGATTTATTTAGGTTTTTAAAGAGCAGTAGTTTACAATCTAAACATCAAATCGTTATTCGTGCGTGCCTTAGAAATTCTCCTATTTGGAGTCTTCCTCTCTTATTAGGACGTTAAGCAAAGAGGAGGAAGTTTAGCGCTGGATGTAGATAAATTTTCAAGGGAACGCTTAAATTATTCGCACGAGATATAAGACGCTTTGAGATACTGAAAGCCATGAGATTCTTTTTTTTTATATTTTTTTTTCAAAACTTATCCTCTCAATTCGACGTTTTCATTAATATTACGGTATGATGATCGATATGAAACGTTGACGAACGTAGTATGTCTAGACGATCAGTCTTCTTTTTAAGAGATAAACGGAAACTTCTTTGAAGCGATAATAAGGGCTTTGCTTACGAGTTATAACTTTGGAAATAGAGGATAGTAGCATTCCAGGATATGAGAAACGAGATGAAACGACCGTTTCAATTCTTTTCACAATTTGTTTATGTTAAATGTAACGTTTTTGTCACTTGTGTTTTTTTTGTTTTAACACGAATAAAGCTATATTTTTCGCTTATTCGATTCAGTAATCTTTACGGTCAGTACATCTCGATTTCTATTTACATAACGGTTTGCAAATATTTATATTTAACAAGAGCCTTCAATTTTTCATTAATGCTTCCAAATGTTTCTTATACTCGCTCTCTGTCATTTCTACTTCATCTTCTGCAGAAGGACTGCTTCTTCGTCTCCTTGTAGCTTCGCTGGTTACTTCTATGCAAAGTAAGGCAAACTTGTTATCGCAGGAATAACGAATTTGCTCCAAAAGTCGACCTCCTGTAAGAGGTGATCCTAATCCGTAACGATCAGAGCTGCTAGAATGCCAGGCATCGCAATAAGTGTCCATCGCTCGGTCTCCCAGTTTGTGCGAACCATGCCATGCTACTTTTTCCGGCCTAAAATAATATATAATTTATAATACAATTTTTATTTAATTAAGAAAATAAAATAGAGTTTAATCTTATAAGATTTTGATGATAAAAATTAAATATTTTTTGTTTGATTAAAGATTATCGTTAATCATATATGTATATTCATTTTATGTAATTACTTATATATGGCGCCTAGAAATATTTTATTAGGTGCTTCGTCGATAATGAGTATCGGTCGGTATCGTTAACTCCTGATGTGACATCTGAAGATATTATACTTATTAAATGAATCCTTCCTCAGGGATGCAACCCCATGCTGACGCTAGACGCTGATTTTGAGCGTCAAATTAGGGCTCCACCTAGCTGAAATAAGTAGAGTCATGTCCAGCGTCAAATTATAAAAAGCTAAACAGAAATTAGCTTTTTATTCTCAGGCTTGAGCGTCAATTCATAATTAAAATAATCGACTTTGGCAAGCTGAAAATAGCTGTATTGTTTATTAATAAATAAATTTAATTTAAAACATTATACAAAAATAATTCTTATTTAAGTATATTTCTATAAAAATTCAATCAAAAGCAATGGGACTCTTTGAGGATGTAAGTATTTGATTATATATGGAATAGGTGATAATTATGACAATAATATTAAAAATGATGTTAGAGACTTATTTTAAGTATATCTCGAGATATTGACTTTCAATATTAATGAATTTTTTGTCGCTCATTTTTTTTGACGCTGGACATGACTACTTATTTCAGTTAGGTAGAGCCCTAATTTAACGCTCAAAATCAGCGTCAAGCGTCAGCATAGGATTGCACCCTCATTCTGCTTGAATAAAATCTTACTTATCAATAGGGTTAAAAAATAGTTCTCCCTGATAGATGACGCTTGCAAATAGCATTATCGACGAAGCTTGGCAAGTGCCGTCTTTAATATTTGCGTAAACTTAATTATAAAATAAACAATTTTTTAGAATAAATGCAATTGATTAATAATAATCTTAATTAATACAATATATAAAAAAAAATATAATTAATTGTGTATTTTTTTACTTTACCTTAAATAATGAAACTATTCAAACCGCTTGTGTTCGTGTTTGACAATTTTGTATAGTATTGATTACTGTTATTTTAAAAATTACTTACCAGGCAAAGTCAGTAAGAATATTTTTTCCATTAAAACTGTAGATTCTAGGGTTTTGGGAAAAGTAGGCTCCATTACCATTAAACATTTCCTTCCACGAATTGAAAAGAACGTCACCCTGGAAAAATGTTGATATTATTTTTTTATTTATTATTTTAATAATACTATAGAAGGGTGAAAATGTCGAGACGAATGAGTATGAATGTATGTGAGAGAGAGAATTGATATGCATATTCGTGCAATTGATTTGTTAATTGATGCGTGATTTGTTCGCTAAAGATCACGCTACTTAAAGACTGAAACGATCGACAAATCAGAAAAACGACAAAAGACATTTGACGCTGGGTGACAAAAGGAAAAGGATGCTATAATCAGTCAAAGATAGTTATCAGATGATCAGAATCTAATTTAGACGGTAGAAGTAGACGTTAAACGAAAATAGACGAATTTAGAAGAAAATAGACGAATTTAGAAGAATATAGACGAGTAGACGAATTTAGAAGAGTATAGATGAATTTAGAAGAGTATAAACGAATAGAGGAATAGACGACAGAAAAATAGAAGAAACAAAGAAGTGTAAAAAAGAAGAGGAGACGACTGAATCATAGACGAAAGACACGACGGCAAGTAAACGCGTCAAATAGACGATTAAACGAATACGAAGGACGATCAAGAACGAGTTTACTGTTACTTTTCCCTGATATTGCCAATATTATTCAATTATACGATGATAATTTCAACTAAATAAGAAAAAATATTATCATTCGCGAAGATAGGGATATATATTGGATATACGTTTAATTATCTATATAATGTTCTACAATAGTAATACAATAGATTTTTTCTTGTTGCTGGATTTACCTTGATGTTAACGATTGGAAGATCGCGATCTCCAAGTCTGACGATGCTGTCGACGTTTTGCACTCTGGAGCTTAGGAATGCACGGAAGGTACCTCTCAAGCCTGCTCGTTTTGCTTGACGATAGCAAGCGTAATCTGCACCTCTTACACCGTGCATGTCGCCAGTAAACGGCTCATTTAATGCTGCCATTCTCAACTAAAAATTATGAAATATATATAATATTGTGTAAGTCTATATATATATATGTATATATACGTATATATAAAACACTATAATATTAATTATTTATAATATATTTTAAATAATAATATAATTCATCTTACCATTTTAGGATACCACTTGATAACAAAAAGAAAATGTTATTTTGACTTTAACATCGAATAAATTTATGTAGATTTTGCTACAAAAGATATGAAATGAGGATAACTTACTCCTGTACCGTCAGCCTTCACTGGTATCTGATTTATCAGGTTTGAAGCTTCGAAAGGTGGATTTGCCGGAGGTGGTGCTGTCGTTGGTGGCGCAGGGGTTGTTATTGGAAGAAGTGAGCCGAGCTAAAGGATACATGATAAGTAGGTAACGGTATTGAATACATGTTTGAAATTGTTATATTAACTAACCGCTATGTATTGCCATCCATTGTTAACTCTTACAAGCAAGGCTTGTTCGTCTATGATATATGCCAAAGTTCCAACAGGACTGACACTCGACATCTATAATATTGAATAAAATGCTGTTGATATATAGAGAGAAATTTTCGAAAAATATTACTTTAATATAAACAGGATAATAGTATCATTACCTTTGTCATAGCTTCCGTATTTTGAAACGTTACTGCTCCTGGGACTATCTTTGTTGTACTTTCCAAAGGACCTCTTGTAGCAACAGTAGCAGTACCTTTGATAAAATGATATCAGTTTACTGATAATAATTAATCTTATTTATGTAATTTAGAATTAAACTCCTAACAAAGATTTTATAAATTCTCTTTACATTTTTAATACAAAAAATGTTATCGGAATACCTAAATGTTCCTTTAATTCTTTCAGCTGCTTTAACTCGCGAAGTGCCTTTAATTCGTCCAGACTGCTTCTGGGTCCTTGCGGTATATGTACGTAAGCAAATTTATGTTTAAATTATTAGAAAACGTTCTCATGGGAAATACATATTTCTACAAACGTTGCTTCGTATACGTCGACGCTATTTTGTTATTTTTAGTTATGCATGGTATCTTACCTTGTCTCATTCCATAATAATCTTTCTCTCCGAAAATGTGACTCCTGCCAATTCCTGGTTCACCTTTTTGTCCTATTAAAGAGAGTCCTGGTGATCCTGGAGGTCCTGGAGGACCTGGAGGTCCTGGTACAGGAATGTAGTTTCCTTTAGAAGCTGGGCCAGGTGCTCCTGGTGGTCCCGGAGGACCTCGTTGTCCGTCTCTTCCGTGTTGTCCTGGAATTCCTGGCATTCCGTCATCTCCTTTCTCACCTTTCCTCTACAATAAACAATGTCGTATATGTATGAGTATTTTATTTTTTTTATCTTTCAAAATTATAATTTAAGAATCTGACACCTACTGAGATTCCATAAGCACTTGGTGTTCCAGGTTCTCCTTTCTCTCCTTTCGGTCCAATTAAGCCAGGATTTCCTGGTGGTCCAGGACGACCCTATACAAATTTATAAAACAAATTTTAATTATCGTAACTCGAATAAACACGAATCATATATCTATTCTTAGAATAAAATTTAAATTTATATTTGATTTTTCATTTTTTTCTTTTTTATATTATTCTTACCTTTGTATTCTTCATGCAGCATTAAAAGTAAAATACGCATGCGTTTATTGGATATTATAATTTAAGATATGACAAAAAATGTATTTGAGTAGAAATGCAACGATTATGCAAGAAAAAGGTATTCTTTTCGTACCATCCATCCTGGTAGACCAATTTCTCCCATTACTCCTGGTTTTCCGGGTGGTCCGACAGGACCTGGTGGTCCAGGACGACCTCTTCTTCCTCTTTTACCTTCTGCACCCTTTTCACCTTTGATGGTGATATAGTCACCGGAATTGGCGATAGCGGTGACACCGGGAGGACCCCTTTCACCCCTTTCTCCTTTCAAACCCGGAATTCCAGAAATTCCGGGAACTCCGTCCTTACCGGGCTCGCCTTTATCTCCTTGCGGTCCTTGAATTCCGTTTACACCCGGTATACCGGCTGGTCCATATTCCCCCTTATCCCCTTTCTCGCCTTTAGTTCCTTGATCGCCTTTGTAACCACGTGGCCCAGATTCACCCTTCTCACCCTTCTCTTCTAATCCTTTACACGAATTTCATAAATCAGTTTATGGATAGAGTTAGTTTAGGATTGTTATAACTATACAAAAATAATGATTACTGGATTTATTGTTCTACTTATCGATCGATTTTTTTTAGTACAATATTTTGTGAACTATATCGTGTTAATTATCAACAAATATTCCATTCATCGAAAATTAACGATATTTTAATAAAAAAGAAATAATTGTTACGAATCCGTTTTCTAATCGTTACAGATACTTGATTATGATGTAGATGTAGGGGAAATTGGAAACGGTACAATCGTATAAAACGAATGAATGAAAGTATTTCAATTAAGACTTGCATTTTAATTATAAGAAACAAAATATTTTAAACGTAGGAAGTTTGTTGAGTTTCAAAATATTTGGTAGTAAAATAGTGGTACGGAACTATTTACGCTTACAATTAGTAGAATTTGCATTCGGTGAATTTAGTTAACGAATACTATATCAAGTTATTTTCCTAGCTGTTGATAGACGAGTAATAGTGTAGCAAGAGTTGGAAATAGAATAGATCACAAAGAGCAAAACAATGTTTGCGAATATTTTTAAATTTCAGTTAAATATTCTAGCAATTTTATACCGTTTGTTTTCATACATTAAAATCAATATAAATTAATCAATTTTACTATTGAAAATTTATTGATAATTATTCAAAATTTCATTTGAATCTGAAAGGGTAACGCTATTCTAATGTTCGGGAAAATAGCTTATTTTTGGGAAATTTTTATGGGAATAAGGTAAATGCAAGGCAAAATTTGTTTAGAGGATTTTTTAATGAATTTTAATGAATCAAATATGGGAAAGTTCACCTGTATCTCCAACGTTTATAACACCTGGACTATTGGGTCCTGGTGGTCCCGGTGGACCAGGCGGACCAGGTTTCCCTTCGGGTCCAAAATCACCCTTGTCACCTTTTTCGGCTGGTCTTCCATTTTCTCCTGGTGCACCAGGAAGTCCTGGTGCTCCTGGAGCACCTGGTTCTCCTTTAAAGCCTTGAATTCCTCTTGGCCCTTCTTTTCCGTGTTCTCCTTTTCCACCCTTGTGACCAGGCTCGCCTTTAATACCCTTTCCACCCGGAATTCCCGCTTCTCCTTTAGGACCAGGATTCCCAGGTATGCCTGATTCACCTTTTTGTCCTGGTAGACCTGGTCTCATCGTGATACCTTCGGTCTAAATAAAACAACTAATATTAATTTTTCGTTCTGTATTTGATATTTTAATTAGTACAAAAAAATAAATCAAGTGATATTTAAATTATTATGTTATGTAAGGATCTTTGAATTTCATTCTTTCGTACAAAATTATTTATTTAATTTTGTATACTGATAAAGAGCTACAATTTCTTTTATTTTATACTCATAGAGGGTGGAACATTTAAATAGAGACACCTGAATTGCTAAGCTCGCTTATATATGCAGGTGATAGTATTTTTAGTAAAAAATTATAAGTTTTTTAAATAAAGATACAACATAGACAAATTTTAAACTTGAATTAAACAACATAAGACATACAGGTGTTCCTATTTAAATGTTTCGTATAAGGCATAAAAGTTTATGAGTATAATTTATAGATACTATTATAAAAAAAAAATCAAATAAATAAAAATGATTTAGTATCTTTATTAAGTTGTTTAATGAATTTCTAAAAAGAATAATACAACGTAAATGTAACATCCCAAGAGGTCGCTGCTGAGAACAACTTAATCTTTGATATATGTTTTAACGAAGGAAAACATCGTGTAGACGAGCACAAACGCTTCAATTTATCCTTGAAGATTCGTCATAACATAGTATCATTTTCGTAACAATGTTATCTTAATTACGCGCGTGTCTTATTAAATAAACGGCGTATCTGTAGCATAGATTTAGGATAGAAGCGCCCTTACGGTGCAAGCACTCGAGGCACGCCAACTAGTACTCACCCTGAAAATGCCTCGGGTCTTCCAACTGGGCTGCATGCGCATAACAGACGAAATTTCTGTGTTTAATCATGGGAATAAGGTCGCAAAGCATGCACATTCGTCGTAAAATCCATACTTCGCTTTCATCTCAATCTAATGTTACCGACGAATAATTATAATCCTTTGACAATCAAATCTGTGATGATAACTTAATCACGTATATGTACAATGTAAATGAGAATATTAAACATGAAAATGGAATATTTGTTTTTTTTTTTTACAAAAAAGCACGTTAAATATTTTTATTCGTTAATTAAGACAAATTCATTTAAAACATTTAGAAAATGTCCTTTTTAAATAATTATAAGTATGCTTATCTATAAAATTTCAAGTCTGAAGTAATGATTTTGTTATTCTTTTAATTTAAAAAATGTTATTAAAAGTATTAGATGTGAGATATGGTCAATGTGTCAATTTAAGGATATTATATGTTTTCGTGAAGTTTATGGATGATGTAAGATGTTTCTTTTATTTATTTATGGAAATACGTGCTTATTAATACGAACAAAGAAATGATTATATATTATCGTTCTATATAATTATTATAATCATGATTCGCTATTTTGTTACGTTTTAAAGTTTGTCTATATTTCAATGTCCAAATTTGTCTTATTAATTTGTCACTTCTCGATATTTGGTTTCTTTTTGAGAAGCTCCAAACTTCCAAGCAATTTCTGCTTTATCAAAGAACTTTCTTTTTTCTCTTTATCTCTACTCCTTTTACTCTTCTCTTTCCTAGCCTGTTGTTTCTCGTGAATTTATTCTTGTACTTTCTGAAGGAACTTAAAATTTTTTAGAAAAATCTCCGAAGACTCGGTTCTGCGCTATTTCAAAATCTTCCTAACGTGAAATTAAGTAGTCGTTAAGAATCTCATTGAACGTTATGTTCAAAGTAATCGTATTAGGGTACTTGAAGTAGTTAGTAATGATACTGCAAAATTTGTTACTCGATATTTATGTTTTTTCTCTAATATGTGGAAAGTGAATTTCTTTTTTCTTTTTTTTCTGTTTCATGTATAAATAACTAAGATAGCATTCAACTTATTCTGTGGAAATGTAATAAACATAGAAGGTTGATTAAACTAAAGAATAATTGGATAATTGGACAAATGTGTATTTTTATAAAAAACGAATGTTAACTTTTATTGCAGTTATATATAAAAGAAAAAGAACGAAGAAAGAAATATTCTTTCTACGTTGAAAACGTTAACATCGAGTAATAAAAATATAATATATTCAATTATCCGAAAGTCAATTATCGATTATTAATTATAGGAAATGTATTATCTCTATATATAATATCGAGTAAAAGCTATATTTTATCATATTAGTTCTGGAATTCTTTGAAAAATTCTTTATTCGAAAAGAATGATCTATTTCGTTCCAGTTCTAATCAACTATATAGCTAAGTAAGAAAATCTTTGAATAGAAATAGAACGCGTATCGCACCACGAGGAATAAATAATGGTCTATACGATAACGAGTGAATTTCAGGCAACATTTTACTCACCCTTTTCTCACTTTATTCGTTCTAACGTTTTACTCATGTTCCTTTTCTCTCGTCCATTCACATCTCCTTTCCAGCAAATGTCAGAAACACGAAGAACCGATGTATTCACGAGCGTGAAGTCGCAAGTTGCATTTCGAGATTACGTTTCAAACGATATATACAGATCGAGCACCTATTCTACACAATTTTATTTTTTCGCGTTTTATTATTCTTGAAATCGTTCGCATATAAGTTTATAATTACATTCTATAGTATTTCAAATTAAAATTAAACATTATAGTAGACCGTACACTATTTAACAACAAATTATTTCTTTTTTATTTCATGTTAAATCGTACACTTAAATTTATTATTATTTCGAAAGGATAAGCTTTTCTATTTGATAATAAGATACTTTTAATGAACAAATTTATTAAAAAAAGTACATTTAAATATTTTATTGTAAAAAAGCAAATTGAAAAATAAAAGAAAGTATCAACGTCTAGTCGGTGTTCCCGGTCATTGTACCTTACCAAGGAGCTTGATTAAGATCGAGGTAGAAGGGTCGCTGACGATCCCTCCTTCTCGTTAAAATAAAAGCTAAAGGCAACAAGGACGACCCGGCAGACGCTCACGTTTAAAATATTTAAGCTCGATCCGCGCACTCGTCTTATAGAGGAAAACTACCGAATTAAGCGTTACTCCTAGCCTGAGAAGTCACAATAAGAAAGAAAGAGATAGATAGAAAGAGTTAGAGAGGAGATGACAATAGGAGTAGTCTGCTTAGAAATTCGTCGAGTTTGTGTCTGTCTGAAGTCTAGAGCCTGAAGAGTTGTACGACAGAAATGGTGAGTTCGTTAGGGCATATATAAGAGCTGAGATTCTTGGAAAAGAGAATGAGCGAAGAGCAGAAGAAAAAGAAAGAAATATAAAGAGATAGAGGGAAAAAAAGAGAGAGAGAGAGAGAGAGAGAGAGAGAGAGAGAGAGAGAGAGAGAGAGAGAGAGAAAGAAAGAATAATAAGGAAAGAGCTACGAAATACTGACAATGCAAAGCATCACATGTCATAATGTATAGGACTTTCGAAATCGATGAGTCGTATCGTAACATCGAGACATAGGTTGTTAAAGTCGACTATTCGTCTCTTTGATGAAATTATATTTGAGTCGAGTAATCGATAATCGTAAATTGTACGCGAAGAGAGATGTCAAGATATATATCATCGTGGGGAACTTTCATTCAATAATGGTTGATAAGCAATATATTTATCCAATCTTTTTAATCTCTTTCTAAATTCTTTTTTTTCTTTTTTCTATCTCGATTATTTGGATGAGAGTGATAAAGAGACGATTTTCTTTATTATTATAAGAAAACGAATATAATTATTTTCAGGAGGGGTAAAAAATGTTCTAACATAAAATGAAGTACATTTGAAGAAGTTGAATTTCATGGTATCTCGATTTCGGATCACTTGTAGGACGACTTCGTTGGCAGGAAATTCGAGTACTACTTTTCTCATCCTTCTCCTCTTCTGTGTGTTCGACTCGCGTATCGTGTGTGCTACGGTTATCTTACGTGAGTTCGCATCGTGAGAAGCTCGATTTCCCCGAGGAATACAGAAACCAATTTCTAGGTTGCCTACTGCACCGCGATCGTCCAACCGACCAAACGTTTGACCGACTAGGTGAAAGACAGTGCTCGAAGAGGGACGAAAGTAGCTGAGGGAGTATGTATCTCATGAAAAGGTTGTTTTATAAAGGGACGAAAGACACGTTCAGCTAAATGTTTGCGTGTTTCGCGAGTATACGAATCGACTAAATAAGAGTTATGTATATTGTTGCCAAGGATACACATTCTTGGAATTTTAAGAAATTCCATGATCTTTGAGATAATATTCTTTCCGAATGTTTTTTCATTTATAAACAATATTTTTACCTTTTTTTATGAATGGATTTAATGTATCGTCCTTTTTCTTTAGATCATTTCGTTTTTTATTCCCTAAGAACTTAAGAAAAGTACATCAACTTACATCGTAGCCGGAGAATTCGCCCTTTCCAGGTGGCCCAGGAGGTCCCTGAGCTCCCTTTTCACCTGGTATTCCATCTCTACCTGGTTCACCTTTCTGTCCTTGAGGACCTTCGGGTCCAAGTATTCCTATATCTCCTTTTTCACCTCTTGCTCCAGGTGGACCTTGTAATCCCCTTTCTCCGGGTGGTCCTGCTGCACCCTGTACCAGAAATAATCTTTTAATAATCGATAATCTAATTGTTTTATCCATTTGTAAAGGAAAAATTAGTCGTTATTATTTTATTACTTATAATTAAAGAAGTTATTCTGCTTACAGTAAGACCCATCTGCCCTTGCTTTCCTTCCTTTCCAGGGACACCTGGTTCGCCTTTCGGTCCTTCGATCATTTTTGGCATCGTGAAGGATGTCATCAACGCCGTTGCATTGCACGCACATTTGCCTGGTTCTCCTTTAGGACCTGGTGGACCTTGTGGTATTTTTACTGGCCAATCCTGACAAGATGAAGAATATTAAAATAACAAAAAGGTAATCAATTTGCACTAGAAATTCTTTATTTCAATTTTCAAGTGAATTCTATGGAAAATGGAACGTATTCACATACCGAAAAGTTATGATGCAGATGCGAGTGCTATGCACAGTGTTTCCTGATATGCGCTTCGATATTCTCACGCTAAATCAATTCGCTCGAATAACCAGATGAATGACTGATCGCGGATGCGATCGTGTCATATCCGTGTACCGTAAATACGAACATCACGTATTATCGACGTTTCAATGACTTATATAACGTCATGACCATAAGGCTTCAATGGAATGAAGTTATTGTTGACATTTAGGAAGGGATACGTTTAATCATTTTCACCTACTTTAGGTTCATGAATTAAGGTGTAGTATTTTATTTAATTTATCATCCATGTTATTTCCCGGTTAGAAGTATATAAATCAAGGTTTTATAAAAGGTATTAAAAAAGACTATAGGCTGAACGAACTCGGTGAATTCGAAGTTTTTTGGCAAAATTTCAAGAGAGTTTTATCACAGTATCTACAGGGTGTAAAAAATATATGTGCCGTATTAATACTTAATTTTTTATAGATTTTATACAAATATGTTTGACAAAAATACGATAAGATTCGATTTTTTATTGATTTTATTATGTTTTTTTGAAAATTGTTGTCTTAGAAGATATGTCCCTCGAGTATAGTTTTTTTTTTAACAGAATCAATAAATAAAATTTGATACCTCATCGTTCGAATCATATCCAGGTCCAGGTGGTCCAGGAGGTCCTGGTGGTCCTCGAACGCTCTCGCCCTTATCTCCTTTATCACCCTTCTCACCTTTCGGACCTTTGTCTAAAACAAAAGAGATTTTTCAGTTTCATATTTTTAATTGAAACATTGTCCACCAATCTGTGAGATTCGAGCATTGTTCCGTCTTTTGAATTTCTTACGAAAGATATTAGATCTTATTTCACAGAAAGCTATAGCTGCGGCTTTATGTAAATGCTATTACTCACAGTCTGGATTAGGAGGAGGAGGCGTGATGAACGGTGGTGGGTTACTTTCTTCGTTTTTATCTTCGTCGTACTCTCGATCGATCTGCGAAGGAATAACAGAGAAAAATCGATAACGTAAATATATGTGCACGCGTTTTATCATCATTGAAAGAAGATCTCGAATTTAACAATTTTTATGGTTGCTCGTTTTAATTTTATTTCAAGCATCAATCTATATGTACTTATGTATATACATATAGATATGTAATAACAATTAGCCATTAAAACGATTATGTCATTAGGTATTAGTTAAGCGTATATTATTTTGAAAATTTGTTTGATTAGTAGGTATAAATGATTCCCATATAAAATATTCATTCGTATTGTTCAAAAATAGGCTATTTGAAAACGTTAAAAAGCGCATCGGTTTATTATAAAGTAGTGAAGACTGCACGTCGTATTTTCGCTGAGGTTCCCACTCGATGGATGCTTTTAAAGCGAGCATATAATATTAGACACTGACGGTGATTAATGAAGTTTCAGGCAAATCAGGCGGTTGACTGTACGGTTAGGACACACGACACCTGCCCTAAGTGTTTTCCGATAATTATTAGTAATGGCGCGGTTTTATCGAAGGGGGTAGTCATCCTTCGTTCGACATTTTTCCGTGATCGACGGACGTTCGCATTATTGGGAAAATATTGATGATTGAACGAATTTAATCGTTCATATATATTTTTTTTTTAACCGGTCTATGAATGATGAGTAGGATGAACAAAAAATTGATTATGTAAGTTTACTGGAACATGTTTGCCATTAGAAATAGTTTTATATTCTTCTATAATTTAAATTAGATTTTACTAACGTTAGTATTTCATGCAAATTAATATGCTCAAATTTGTAATGAAGACATGCTTTATTTTTATATTAGTTTTTTTGTCACCTATCGTAACTATGAGTATATAAAAAAAGGAAAAAGAAAATGAAGCTTCTCGAAAGGATTCCTAACCGGACAGTTCAAGTTATGACCATGCCAAGCATCCAAAGCATTCTTCTTCTCGGCAACTCACGTATTTGCTGTACCGCAATGCCGCATTGCCGTTCTTCAAATCATCAGCATTCCAGCAGAACGTTTAACGAGCAACATCTTTTTAAAAATCTCACATAAAAAATAAATCATGAAACTATTCTAAAAATAATTGATTTAAATTGTATTTCATGTTGGAAGGTCTAGGATGTAAATTAACAGTTATAATTAACATTATTTTATATTACGATCACAGATAATCATAAATTAATACGCATAATTTCTTCTTTACCTTTGTAATTTATTAAGTTAGTAATAATTAACCTCGTCACGATAATAGACCAGCAATCTGGCCTGCAATTCATCGTACGTTTGATTTTCTTCTTCGACTATCAGGAGTAAATATTTTCGTTGCACGAGTTCTGTTGTCATTGTTAATTTCATGTTTTCCTACGTGCTAGACTAACGTATGCATATATACGTGTTTGAATAGTATATGTATAGAGAAACGACACTCGGACAGGAAAATTCTTCCATTTTATTTTGCAGTTTGCATTCCAAAATTCATTCTTTTCTTTGGAGCAGAATATATATTGTACTTTGTATAAAATTATTTTTTTATATTAATCGAATCATTACCAGAACGGGAGAAGAAATAATCAGATGAGACAGAATATCGTTTAATACAAAGATTAAATACAATTACAAAGTCAAATGTGTAAGTTCTAAGCGTACGGAAAGTTAAAGAAAATTTTCTCTCAAAATCTATCGAAATGTTTTTTCTCATTCTTAACTTTATTTATCGACTTAAAATGTTCAAGAGTATGACGGGATAAAAAGAGTGTGTTGTGTCTTCGTCTGTCAGTTAACACTAATAGAGCTCATCCTGTTAGCTTCATTGATCCTCGAACATCGTGTCGTGATGGTCGTTAACAGGACATTTGAGAAACGTTTCGTAGATAGTAGCAGTCAGAATGAAGAGAACGTATCTTACGAAGGTAACCGCAAACCATCTTCCAATCCGTCGTACGAAGAAATGCTTCCATTCCTATCGGCGTCTAGTGAAATTGGATTGGCTTAATGAATTTACCGCGCAGCTGCAAGTTTCGAAAGTGGGTCGAACTGAAGACGGGTTCATCAAATTGCTATTGGTCTAAGACGTTTCGCACCATGTTCTGTTCTGATTTTCGTGACGAAATCTATCGCTTCACTTTCAATGAAAATACGCAAACATGCTAACTTCTATGAATAGTTATTATTTTAGTTTCAGAATCGTTGAACTTCTTCTGGTTGAACGTGAGGTAGATAAAATAATTATTTGAAGATAAGATAATTATTTAATTCGCTTAATTTTTTGAAATAATTAAATATAGATTATTTTACTTTGATATATTTATGAGTCGTGCCTGTTAATTTAATCTTTGAATTATAGATTATTCAAAGTATTTGTTTTTATATTTATATAATCAACGAGATGGACGATTTCTTTGATTAATCGAAATACACTATTATAAAATAATTATTAAAAATTTATTATATGACGTAATACACTGTCGTTATAATAAAAAGTTCTACATGCGAATATCACATTCGCATTCTTATTGCCAGTCGTTTTAAACGAGCTCTTAATTCCGTGCGCGTTGCATCAGATGGCACATGGTGTTACAATCGACTTCGTAACGTGAGCAATTGAATGCACATAAAAATGAATGCGCGTGGCATCGCCTGCAGGAAGATTTTATTTGAAAATTTGTGAGACTGACAATGAGTGAAAATTTTAGATGGGAATAGGAAGATTTATTTTATCATATATATTTGAACGTTCTATCGAAAATTTAATTACGTTCTGAGAGTAATGTTCATCGTGATAATTTATAGATTTATACACTTAGATATTATTTCATTATTCAATTTGCTTGAATTTGGAATTGAAATAGTTAATATAATTCCGAACGTTAAACCATATTGATTTGATTCATCTAAGACCCTAGTTTTACAAAAATATAAGAAAAATGAGATTTATACTGTGTTAAACTCGATAGAATATAATATGAAGGTATCTCGTCTTGTGGTTGCTACAAGAAGCAATAAATTAGATGACGTTATCCTCGAAATTTACCTTACGGATTTCAAATTGTACGTCTTGATGCCCAGTAAATTAAATTGTCCTTATTCCGCAGAATGCGCGTGATAGCGGTCGGTATAAAGATCAGCCTGAAATCTGTCGCGATGACCTTACGTTATTAAATTATCATGACTGAAGAAGGAAACCCTGCACATGAGATCGACAGACTGATTATGAGTAGAATTATAGTTAAATATTAGTACCGAGTAGTAGGGAACTACTCTTGCTAATTTCTTGTAGAGTTAAATCATTTTAGAATAATGGACGTTGAAATTACAAAAAGGATTTGTCTAAGGCATGATGCAAAAAAAAGATATAAGATAAGAAATATAAAATATTAAGTTATTAATCAATTTTTTATATGAAAAAAATCGACAAGAAAAAATTGAACGGATTAATATTTCTTTTTGAATTTAGTTAGTAGATTTTGGTAGATGCGATAGAGATCTGTAAACTTCGCTTGGATTAAGTCAAACTCCATAATGACTGAGGTGGATAGTGAAGTATGAGATCCGTAGTAAAGTCGCCATTGCGAAATCCTAACAGCATTCGAAGATTATCCTTTCAGTATTTACGAGATTATCTTCATAACCTAATTCCTAGATTTCTCTGTCTCATACGAAACGATCGACATCCTTTTGAAAAGTCTAAAGACCAGATCCTTAGTAGGATGTCGTTCTTCTTTGAGGATTATTATTTGACTATCCAAGTTGAAAGCCTCATTTCGATAAATTGGTGCAGCATGATTTAATCAAATTAAAAGCAAAGCAATTTCAAATTCTTTTTTACTTAATAATCATTGCAATTCTTTCGATAATTAAAATCACAACGAATAGTTATTTGTCCGATTAAAAAAACATTTTCGTTAGTAAAAAAAACGGCACACAACATAAAAAGCTATAAAGAATTTTTGGTTAGTACGAACGTTTTAAAATCAAAAGATGTAAGTTTTGTTTAGTAAAACGAAAAGAAAAAGAGCGTTAGACTCTTGTCTACCTTATTTAAGTCAATTTCCCCCACGACATCAAATAAATTGACATCTTGATCGCCGGATCCAAATTGTTCGTCTGAGGAAAACTATAAAGAGAATATTACATTAGCCATTTTCAAAATACTATAGCAATCGCGATTATAACCCGTTGTCCCGTTAATCTTCGTGCGACATCCTAATTATAGTTTCATAGCTTCGAAATTCTTCGATATCGTGCGATGTAGTAGCTCATTAAATTAGACGATAAATCGTTCGTGTATGTCGTAGATGTTCGTTGTATTAGATTGCATTCTGCACAGCTGAGATACAGCTGGTGAAGTTAATGCGTTCTTAAACATAAAGTTGGCCATAGTGTTGTCGAAAATTGGATACTTCCAAGTTTACGATCTTTGGCTTAACCCTACTGAATTATCAACTTCGCATTATACGAGAGAGCCTCGTAGTTCCTACGTTTCTTGCAGGATATTCGTTTGTCTAACCAATGATTTCACTTATGATAATTCTATTCTATTTCTGTTTGCAGTATTAAACGTTAATTATGCAGTGTTACTAATTGCAACGTTTCTAGATCGTACATTTTCAAGCTGTTTGTATTACAATATAGATGTAATACTATATATTCTCTAATGTTTCATTTTTATTTTGTTGTTTATATCATTAATTGTAGCATTATAAATGAGAAATGCGTAATTTGCTGGAACAAATATTAGCAATGCAAGATAACTTAAGTAGCTCAAAGAGAACAATTGATTAAGTTTCAACTAAAAGTAACGTATGATATATTAACAATTGCTATTGTGTGTGTTTCAGTGTACACAGACGTACACTCTATCGTAATAAAAAAATTAAAAATTAAATTAAATCAAGTTACAAATACAGTGTTCAGATACTTTCAAAATATTATATCAACTTGTCCCTGTAGTAACTTGTTCTGATTTTCATATAAATTACACAAATTTCGTTCTTTATTTAATAGATTTCTAATTTAAAGAGTAATGCAATAGCACAGAATATTACATTCTTGCGGTAACGGATATATTAAATTTCGTCGAAATTTATTTAAAAATTAGTGGTATAATGAAGACAAGCACTAACGCATACTACTCGTAGAGATACTCATTCGTAGACCACTCTGTAGTATATTAATATGATCACGAGGAAATATCGCATATGCTTTCTGGTTGTGTGTATGCAATGGAATCGAGTTAAACTTTATCGCATTCCAGTGATTTCTGATTTGGCACGTGTTCCTCTCAATTATTCAAATTCTCTGCTTGCATCGCTTCATGAAGAGGAGATCCTCTGCACATTTCGAAAGCTAAACTTTGCGAAACGTGAGTACGTAATTACTTGAAGATCTACTTTTGACTGACTTGATAACGTTATCGAAAAATAATTTACGCTTTTAAAGCTAACAATAGCATAAAATATAAATGGTAATAACTATTACTTTGTAATAATAATTTTAGTTATTGAATTGTTCGAGTTATCAAATAGTAGCTGGTTCTTTATTATCTAAAAATATATCGTATAGAAATAATAGAAACTGCTTGCTAATTGCGATGAATTAATTTACGCGAAAAGTCCGAAAAATCCTTACGATATAGCTAAGACATTAAAAAAGTTTGCATGTACAATAGATCTTCTTCTCCTTCATGAATGGTATTGATCGATCTACCTTTTGCGTTGTGTCAGTGAAACAAAGTAAAAGAAATTCATAAAATCTTTTCAAATCGATCTTAAATTCGAACATAAGAGTTGATCATACATTTGTTTTTCAATTCGAAGATTTTAACTTTGTTTTTCTTTATCATTTTCATAATCATCCTCCTTCTTTCCTATCTTCTTCTTTACTCCCACTTCTTCGAGATTAACGCTTTACTAAATTAATTACGATACGTCGGCAATCTAATAAATTACTTACTCCGATGAAATTACTTTGTTCACCGACGTAAAGAAAAACGCGAGAGTCTAAAACAAAGGAGATTAATGATGAGACGAAAATTGCAATATTCTATGATATCCTTACGGAAGGCGTACGACGAAACGTCAAACGATCAAAAACTTTCTGAAAGAAGATCATAAGATAATTAAAATTAATTTTTAGGTCTAAATAATGTCTTTAGATGAACGATGATCGTTTAAAACGAGATATCTTTCGGTTGTAGTTTTTTTTTTGGTTCAGTTGGAACTCGATTGTCAGATATGAACTCGAAAGTCAAAGCTACGTTGTGGAAAAAGTTAAATTAAATAATCTCGAGCTTTTTTAATGTAACGATGCGAAGAACGAGATGCAACGTGGGTGAAATGTGAACGTGTATGAAACCATGATTTTGAAAATGAGAACAAATTAAAGTGTTCAGTATATACGATTGTTACAATGATAATAATAGTAATGATGATGATGGTGATGATGACGACATTACTTATACAAAAGAGTTATAAAAGTCTTTACAATTACAATGTAAAGTAGTTAAGCAAACTGAGAAATTAACTCCGACTGTTTTACCTAGAATTCAGACACGTAGTTTTTAAATGTTTAATGATACTTTATCTCTCTTAACTGTGCGTCAACTTGGTAAAGTGATTATCTTTATATTTTATTGCATAGCCAATTATTTTCGTTTTATTGTTTTTTTATTTTTTTCGTTAAATTTACTTTAAAAATCATTATCTTTGTACAAAAATTTAGAGAGAAAAGTGACAGAGTCGATGGAGATTTTTATTCTTTTTTTTTTTAAATATAATTTATCATTGAAAAATGTCCAAGTTTTGATAATGATGTCATGTAAGCTTTTGCAACGCGCTTATACTTTTATACATTATATATATTTTGGAAGTTCCTAAAATTTTGTAAAATACTTCGACTTTTTATCTTTATTTTCCAATGTAACATTCACTGTAGTTCATTTTATGTGTTTAGTCTTTACAACCACAATGGTACGTTGTATTAAAAAATATGTTTTTTTGTAAATCATTTTTAAACTGTAAGCACGCGTATACTGCGTCCTATTATTTTTTTTCTGTCGAAATACCATGGATTTTTCGTGGTCGTGTATGTGTGTGGTGTTACATGAAACAATGAATTTTTGTTGGCACAGTTTGGATTTTCTGTAGATACAGACGATTGAAAGAGATTTATGTCAGCTGTCGTTGTATCGGATGAAAAAAAAATCAGATTATTCTTATCGTATATTCGAAATCCAGCAAGAGAAAAAAGGAAAGAGAGAGAGAGAGAGAGAGAGAGAAAAAGAGAGAGACTCGAATTTTATTGGAATACGAACGTGTTATAAGCAGTGCTATATATTACTTCGCATATATTTATTCGGATTTTTACAAATCGATATTCGAGAGCTTTAATTTAGTTTTTTTGGTTCTATCTGTACGTTTTTATTCTGTAGTATGTGTTGATATACTTACGAGATTTTATTTGGAATTGTCATTGTCGAAATAACGCAGATTTTAATTGTATCAAGAGATCTTTAGAAAAGATATATAAGCTTTTGAGATTACGGTTATAAAGGATTAGGACGTCGCTTAACGGACGTTATGATTCTTTCAACGTTCATAGAACGTTTTCGTTTTTCTTTTTCTCCTTCTCTCTTCTTTTTCAAGATCCTTTCTTCATTTTTGTTCTGCTCTTCTTTTCTTTTCCTTTCTTTTTGTTCACAAGCAGAAACGTATTTAACGTCCCATGAAATTAGAACCCTCGACACCTTTGAGAGGATGAGAAGCGCGAAATTTCTCTCTTCCAGCTGTTCTCTCTCTCGCGATGACTTCGAAGAATATCTTTCTTCTTATTTTCTTTTCTTTTTTATTTTTTTTTTTTTTCTAAAAAAGAAAAGAAAAAGCGCAGGTGACGTATGTAATTATATTCCGTCTCGAACGCTTGCTTCTCCCCTTTTATCCGAATCAATCTCTTTTATACGTCGTTGGTTGTAACAAGCTTTATTGTAAAGTTACATGAAAAAAATGCAGCGAAAAGGTCGAGTTAAACAACGACCTCCATTTGCCAAAGAAAGTAGGACAAATTATAATTGTTCTAATTGAATCGTCCGCAGAAAAGCACGTTATGAAACTACGCACCGGCTAAGCTCGTGAAAAAGTTTCATTTCTCGCCGACCATGAATCGTTAAATATCGTGAGTTGGAAATTATTTCAATATTTTTCACTTACAATTAGAAATAGAACGTAGAGGCATATAATGGTACAAGGTTTGTATCAATTTTGATAGAAGAACGTATGTATGTCGTGAAAGAAGTACGTGAGCTTCGCATATATTGCATTAGTTAGTAGAATCACGTACAAGAAAGATGCATGCGAATTTCGTGAGGTATGCTCTAAGTTTAAAAAGCTTTATTACCATGTTTCTTCGTTTGAAGTTACTTAAATAATCGAAACTTTTGTTTATTACCCCTATATATTTATAATAATATTTTTTCAGTTTATTTCGATTCGTTTTGAGTTATTTTGTTTGTATTATACAAATTATAATATACATTTATCATATACTTACAGTGATTATCACATAAAATCGTTCGTTAATACTTTTACTAGATTTTTGTTTGAAAACTATTGATATAATGTCTTAGGAATGATGAGAATTTAAAAATACCTAAGCCGTCATTAATATCGAACATTTCATATTCCAGAGATTATCGAAATATATTGAAACTTTATTATTTCGTATTCGGGTAAGCTTAGAACGTTGAAATTTTCTCCTTCGTAAAAGTAAGCTTTAAATAATTATTTTCTAACTCTTTAAATAAGGTACAATATACGCGTACTATAATTGTGTTGTATAATAAATGTTTTAATAATAGTATATTTGTTTAAACATTACATATCTATTAATATACTTCTAATATTAAACGATTTCGATTTGATATACTTTAAAAGCACAGAGTATAAGATCGACGTACCTTTCTCTTCGAAATCCCCCATTTATTGACCCATTGTCTTTTAGAAAAGTCAGTTATAATTCGTTTATTGATTCTTGTTTACCTATATGATTTTCACAATAATAAATTCTATTTATTTCGAATATTATTCCTGTTACGCATATGTATCCTTCAAAAAGCCATAAAAACAACAATCAATAAAAGAACTTTCATAGAGGATAACGAACCAGTCTAATGGAGTATTTCGAAGAGGAAGGTAAGTCGATCTTATACTCTGTGCTTCTAGACTACAATATACATTTTCTTCGATTAATTAACAATTATTTCAGGTATATCCAATACTTTGATGCACTCTACTTATGATATACAATATTTAAGATTATTTAAATACATATACATTGGTTTAAACATTAAATACCTATTAACGTACTTTGAATATAAAATAATTTTGATATGTTTTTATCTTATATGTTTTTATATGAATGTTTTGAACTTTTACTAGGCCAAAATTTAAACAAAACCTGCATCGGTGATTTCGTTATTTACCAGTTAGTAGTCAACTGCTAGATTTTGACTTGTGAGCATCATTCAACATTTTAATAATCATTTATCATAGAAATCATAACACCGTTTTGATATATTTTTATAATCGCTGGAATATTAAACGCTCGATTTTAATAACGGTTGTACTGTACACTGTATATTTTTATTGTTATATTTTACTTTTAGACTTAACTCTCGTCGCTTTCTTTTTCAAAATCACTTCATTTTTCACGTTCGTGCTGATTCTACTCATAACGATTCTCTAATGTGGATTATTTCTTTCGTTTAAAGCATTTTATTAAATTATCAGTCGGCCATGTCGAGAACGACGTGCCGCTGGCTCAGACCTGAATTTGGATTATTATTATTAGCATGAAGTTTCATAAAACGTTCCAACTATGTCTCGTTCTTGCCTCTAGCAACTTCACAGGAAACGAATCACAAATGGCATGGAAATTTCCATATATAACTTTTTCAAAGTGGTTCCATTGTTTCAACGTTTTTATCTCACCGATTATAGCGCGTTAGTGACTAAGAATAAAAGAAATTTACGATAAATTAAGAATCATTATTTCCGAAGAGTTAGACGAGTAATTTGATCTTAAGATTTTTGTGCCTCCTGTAATCGATATAAGATATAAGAGGCCATAAAATTTTCACGTTACATCTCCAGGTAACTTTTGATCACTCTTGACCGTATCATCGTCCGACATACGATCCCTGTAGTTTTGTTGAAACGGGGTTCTTCTTTCCTCCTGTTCCAAGCATTTTGTATTATCTTTTTAACTCTCTCTTTCTTTCTCTCTCTCTCTCTCTGTTTCGCATCCAATAGCTCGATGAACCGGTCAGATTGGTCTCGAATTTCGCCCAATTCTAGCGACGAAAACCCCATCGTTATTGGCATGTCCATTGCGCTTTGTAATTCGAGCATTCAATAATTTACATTCGATCCTTTATTCAGAGAAAAAAGCAAATCGACAATAATTTTGATCAGGTAATGAACTGAATCTTGATTTTAATTCGATTTTTTGTATAACCAATTTTTGACGCAATGTAATACATGATTTTTAATATTAATAATCGAGTCATATGAACAGAAATTTAATGACGATATCTTCTACCTTCGTAAAAGTCTTATAACTTTTTTTGAAATCATTTATTTTTTATTTTTCGTGTTATTTTTAAAAGCATTGACCTGGTCACCACAAACATTCCATCTTGTATATGCGTACATACTATCAGCCTCCGGTTATATACATTGCAAATTAATAGTTTAGTTTGCATCACATACTGGTTACGTATTCTAAATACTCTATGCATTTGATATTCATGCCAAACTTTCTCTACATGCCATATAAATACCGCAGCATCTAAAGATTGTTACGAGAATTTCGCTTGAACTCCGTTTGATATCAAAGAAAATATCCGCGAAGATACATTAATTTCTCATTTGTTTTTATTTTTCTATCCACAAATTCAATTTCGATTTTAAAGTTAAATTTGTGTTTTTCCATTGTAGTGTCATGCGATAATTAAAATGTCAACGACAATGCTGTGGATTCACCATTTAACAAAGTCATTTTCACGTTAACTTCAACATTTTCGTTCTTCTCGTATCCTCGCTGTGTCACTACATAGTCAATGTGACGGCACAATGGACCAAAATTCAAATTCATTTTCAATCGTATTTAGAGCATTTTTTTTTACTACGTTGAAAATATGTATTATAATTAAAATATGTAATATATTTTAGATCGGTTTGTTCTATTTTGAATGTTTTTAAATAGAAAACATATTAAGGTAGGTCTATAAGAAAAACATATAAACATTTCTAGACAAAAAGATATCTCACAAAGATTTTTATTCCACCGCGTATGGATACAGATTAATTAAAACTAAACCATCTGAAAATAATGGTTTATTTTTTCGTCCTCCTAATAATTTAATCGAGATATT
Source organism: Polistes canadensis (assembly GCF_001313835.1). NCBI lineage: Eukaryota > Metazoa > Arthropoda > Insecta > Hymenoptera > Vespidae > Polistes > Polistes canadensis. The sequence continues at coordinate 1,721,672 of NW_014569552.1, forward strand.
AAATGTACTCTAGTGGTTTTTTAAACTAAAAGAGAACAAAGTATTAAAAAAAACCGACGATACATAAATTAGACAAAGAAGAACATAACATTTTTCATTAAATTCGTTATTATTATTTAATACAAATTTTACTTTAAAAAACTTGTATAACATCGTATATTTTACTACAGATAGATATGTATTATGTAATCACGTTCTCACTCGTTTTCTCATTTTGTTCATCTTCAGTTTTCTTATTTACGAAAAGAAGGAAAAAAGCCATAGCAGTTACGTTTCATTTGTTTTCTTTAAAAGCAAATAGTCTACATCTACATATACTTGCGTGTCCTGTAACGTCAAAACTTCGACAAAATTTCATGAAATCGGAACTCCGCCACAATCATAACTCTTCCTTTTATGATGCTCGCAACTTTCATTAGCTCTCTATCTTCCTTTCTCCTTCATAAACCGAAACGTATCTCGCTTTTTATCGGTACAAAGCACGGAACAACGGTAGAATTCTCAAGCCGCAAATGTTGTTGGCCAGAGGAGTGGAATTATTAATCGTAGAATTTCTCTTCGTCTTAAAAAATTGACCGATATAAATAATTTTTTTTTCATGCTTTCCAAGGATAATTCTCGGAAGGTAATATTTTTGCGAGAAAAACATGTACCTAAACACGAGAAAAAAAAGTTAAATCTTTAAAATATCTTCTCGATTCGAAGTTACATCGTTTAAAAATGTTTAATGCATCGATAATAATTTGTATAAAACGCGTGTGTTGAAATTAATAGATAAAATTGTTCTACATAACTCACGTAACTTCTATCAAACGTTTCTGATATATTTAACGAGATTTAAAATAAAGAGAATCACAGAAAAACGAGCTCAAATGTTAATAAAATGATGTGTCTTCAATTGGTCAACTGTTTCAATAGTTTAAAATGCATTTAAATTGATTTAATTAATACATTGAGTTCATTGAACGTTTGACCTCTATCAACATCAACTTTGAGTTTCATATAACGTCAAACGCGAAATCATAAAATTACAAATTTTGCATAAAGCATATTTGTATATCGGTGAATATTTTTAATCACAATTAAATCATTCTTTTGTATTTTCATTGTATTCAAACCGCTTTTATCGTGACGATATTTTATTCGATATTCGTAAAAAATACAGACGAAAACAAAAATATAAAATAATATATAAACGTAAAAAGAAAAAATACAAAGAAAAAAGAGAAAAATAAAAGTTCTATCGGTTGCGTTTTGATCGATTTGATGAGGATAGACGCGTGCATAGTTTCCTTGGTAGAGTTAATGATACTGTCTGGCAACACGTAGGCTCTGTCAAGCTAGATAATTGCTCGACCTACAACTTGGAAAACACGGCACATCCCGTCTGAAACCTTAACGATCACGTGTCAGGGTGCCCCATATATTGGTCTAACCTCTTCAGCTAATCGGGAGTTAGACTAAGCAAACTTTGGGGCGGATCACGTGATTAACAGCACCTTTCAAAAGCCGCATGGCTCTGTCCTTTGCCTTTAGACGCTTAACCCGATCTCTCTAGCGGTTATTAAAAATAATAATTACAAAGCCCTTGATTAGCCTTTGATATTAGAAATGTTATTCAATTTAATGGTAGAAAGGTATCCGTGAGAACTAAAACACGAAACTTTCCTTATATAATTGAATCTTGTCTTTCTATATTATTCTTATTAAAATCACGACGCGACTGGTTATTATTTGTTTACTATGTGCATAATTAAGTGTAAAAGTCCAATATTATGATTCTCGTTCAATTGGACGAATTTATGGAAATTTTGTATTTCCATAATATTGAACATGTCCCGTGCCAACTTGTTATTTATGTTTGACTTTTCAAATAATTCTTCGTATATGAATGAACTCGAATTTAGCCACGAATTTGGTATAAAGAGACGAAGAATTTAAAAAATAGCGAATGAACAGAAAGGGGAGAAAAATTTATAACCATATCGATCTTTGCAAGTAACTCGATCATCTTTGCTTCTTATTCCGATTTCCATCACGTAGCTCGGTTCTCCCGAAGGAAAATTCATTTTCTCTCTTTCTCTCTCTCTCTCCCTTCCTCTCTCTCTCTTCTATCTTCTATGCGTTCACTTGCATTACGATGTGTTGTAGCGCATCTTCCTCCGATTTCTCATAATGCGGACGAGTATTGCACGCGTACCGAATCTACATGCAAATTTCGAATTTATATCATTCAAATAAAAATCTCGTGAACGATTGAAGACTCATTGGAATTTTACTGACGAGTGAAATAAAAATTATATAAAAAATAATATTGAAATCATTCGTTATAATTGTAACAAATATAATGGATTAAAAATATACGAGTTTAATCGTCATATTGCAGAGTATTGTAATTGTTTGATATTTTTATTTTTATAGTAAAATGTTCATAAAATTATACGTTGACGGTCCAAAAATTCATATTTCTTTTCGAGTGTAAGATATACATTTTTCGTTTACGATTCGGAAAAGTTATTGAATTGGAAATTTTTGAAAAAAATGTTTTTATTGTATATCGTTTTCATAATTCCATGTATGATTCTATTTAATTCGCAATTAACTAAAAATTGGCATTAATATGTGTAACATTCTGACATGCTACTATTAGGGTTGAAAACGAGATCTACTGTGTTTTCCAAGTAGGTTTTGCTATATTAAAAGAGCGGAGAATATATTACCTTTAAGTTACATAACGAGATTAATAGGACGATGAATAATTCATCGAATATTTATGATACGTAAACGATAATCTATAAGACTAAAAGATTAATCATTCTATTTTTAAATTGATTCGATATTAATGACTTATCAAGATTATACTAGCAAGAACAATAATGAGAAATGGAAAAGAACAAATCAATTGAAATGGATATAAAAGAAGTGATTATTTAAATACCTACTAGAACATATTTTATATTACATAAAGTAACATTTTGAAATAATGAATCAATTGTGCAATAGTAATTACACGAGTCCTTTTTTTTATAAAGAGTTTATTGGGCGTAGGGGACATCGTCGAAACGTCGACGACATAGGATCGAGTTTTATCACGTACGATGAATTTCCCGTAGGAGTTGCCCTTATGTAAGGGTCTACGATTCATTCTCTCTATCTTTCTCTAAGCAGTAAACTGACATGCTTGCTTTGTATTCGTAGATATAGCTATCGTACAAGAATAAATGGAAGGGTGAGTTCCGAGTTAGTCATTTCAGATTCAAGCCGATTGCTGCATGCGTTCGTACTGCGGCTTTGATGCTTCAAATTGCCATTCGAAATGTATGGATGAGTATCGTTCACGATACAATCGCGGTCTATGGCTCGATTTTCACTAACATTCATAAGCACGTGTATACGTGAATACATCTAGACCGTAAATTTACATGGTCAATGTAAATACTCGAACGAAAGCGAGAAACGTTCCACCTATCTGGGCCAATTGGATTTTAATGATTTTTCTTCGTTACCTGATTAGCTTCTTCGATTACGAACCACTCTTTCTCTCTCTATTTATAATATATTGTAAATTCTATCTTCCCTTCTCCCTCTTTCGTGACTAATACTAGCCTATATTTCGAGTGAAATGCCATTGTAATTATAGACTAATGTATTCCGAATGTTTAAATTATCAGAATGCATAATTAACGGTCTGTACGGATCTAAAATCCGATTGATTTGCTGATTTTTTTTTCGTCCAATATAGATTTCAATTCTTAGTAAAATTAAATGTAATTATTAGCTTGACTTTTTCCGTAAAATTGTTCAGTCTTTTTTCAAGACAATTTTACAAGTCGGGATAAGCTTTTGTAGACTTTTCATCTATTGGATTAACCACCAAAAAAAGATTATCGATGAGAGACAAAAAGTACTGTGACGTTTATGACATTTTTCTGCCTTCTTGTAGAAAAATTTATAGTGTCAGAATTAACGTTATTTCTATCGACCTATTTTCTTCATTTCGTATAATTCTCTTTCCTCTTGTTTACGCTTAGAAAATACATCGATACGATTGGCCACACTTTTCTCTCTCTCTCCCCCACTTTTTACACGCCCCATTTATTACGCTTTACGACTTTATCTTCGACATCGTAGAGGAAGCGTTCGTAACGAGAGAAATAAAAATGAATGAATTTATTGTCCACCAAAAACGTTTCGACAATTTGTAATAAAAAATTCAACTTGTCGTGTCATTCGATTTTCCTGAAACAAAAGCTTGAAGAAGACCGAAATTACAAGTAGGAAGAAAATTATCAATTGTTTTTTTTTATATCCTGCAAAAGATAGTTGGAAAATAAAATCGATAATTTTAATCTATAAACATTAACACGAACGACTGTAATATTGCCTCGTGACATATAAAACACATACATAAATGATAATGTTGTTTGCGCGCGATATTTTATTGTTCACAATAATACCAATTTATGTATACTCTATAGACACATAAAACCACAAATTTAACCAGTCGATAATTATTTTCGTGAATTATATACACGAATGAATTTGACGCTTCGTACTAACAATAAGTAACATTTACGCGTGAAACAGATATTTTTTTAACACGACACGGTGCAATTAATTCTTATTATGAAATTAATGTCGCCGTTAGGAGAACGCCGACAGTCGAAATTTTTTCTCCTCTCAACTTCTCTTTTCTAGTAATATCCCTAGCGTATCGCGATAATAGAATCTAATAAGGTGTGTCCGCGAAAAAAAGAAATTCGCTGTCTTCCTTCCTATATCAGCCATTAAAAAATATAGCATTACCTTTTGCTGGCAGGATAATCACACCGTCATGGACTATTTGTTTTTATTGGCAATTTCCCGTTGCAATTCAGGTACTGCGCGTATTGTTTATAAATCACAGTCATCGCATCTAGTTCTTGCTATTGTTGTTATTGTTATTATTATTATTCCTTATCGGAGAAGCATCCCAATGCGATTCTGCAATATCGTTAATGGCCGCCACACTTGCTGATATTTCGATAGCATGTAACACGAGCATATGTTCGAATAGAATATTAAGGATTCCAAGCTCCTTCTTTTGTATTTTTTTCTATTTATCGTACAATTTGTATTTTTAAAAATTCCATAAGTGTTTCCATTGAACGATAGATCAAACGTATTTTTAATAGTACATATTAAAAGAGGATCAATTTATTTTTGTTGAATATTTCGTGATTACATATTTACGAATACATGAATGACATGAGCAATACATAATCTTGCAGAAATAAATAATCTTTTCATATATAGGTGCACCTTAATACACAATCGTTGAAAATTGTTCTTGATAATTGTACACGTCAGTCGTTGTCAATGTTCAATAACCATTATAGGAATTAATTTCGATCAAAATGCAATCTAATCAAGGCATGTTTTCAACGCCTATCAATACTACGAATGTTTCTACGAACACCGATTGGAATATAATTCGTTTGAGAACGAACAATCGTTCAATTAATTTTATTAATTAATTCTATCACTAGACGTTTATATTTTCTAAACGCTTATGCAATTAAAAAATGTAATGTAGCGTAATTTACGTTTAAGTAAAATCTTTTAAGGATGGAAATAGATAAAAAGTTAGCGAGATAGATAAGATGAACGATCATCTTTATTTATCATTCATAACTTTTCTATAAAAGCATTGAACATACGAAACTTCGTTATCATTGCATCGAGGGACCACCGGAAAGCCCGTAGATCGTTGCTACTATTCAATCGAGTCTCATTATCGTTGATTTAATCCTCAGTTCTCTCTCTCATTCTATCTCTCTCGGTACTTTCCTCGATTTATTCGGTACCTCTACTTTCCGCGAGCATACGTTTACCAAATTTCGTCCGGTCAGTAATTTAGCCTATAATAAATTATTGAACCGATTCCATTCGAAAGATAGGAATTAATGTTTCGTACCAGCTGGACAAATTTATCCGCGACGATATGAGTTAATTAGGCGAATAAGCTCGTGGGAGAAATTAATCAAACGATTGAAAAAAAATTCTGATGAGTGTAGAAGAACATCTTCTCAAGATTACTGAAGTGAATTTTCGATCTCGTAGATGATCCTTCGATTCGACGACCTGTGTTCCTCAATCGATAGATAGGTATATGTATATATAATATATATACTAGTATAGATGTGTACAGAGGTCCAGACAAATGCATATAGATATACATGTATTCTAGTATTATATACCGATCACGACATTATTCCTCGAGGATGGTCGTTGCCCGTGCCGCTTCATAAATTGCTCGATTTATCGTTGCTGACTCACCGCGATCCGTTCAAAGCGCGATTGCTGCCCGCGAGGCTGTAAGCGAGCAGGTAAAGCTTCGACCACGAGAGAGTAGCTACGACTTGCTCTCATAGGAAGTCGAGAATAACCGACGAATTGACGTACGATATGGGAAATCAAATTTGATGTATTCCAATAGACCAACCAAGTGTATTTTCATTAAACTCTCGTTGATATGTAATTGTATCGGTTTATTTTTACCAGTTTTATTCATAAATAAGTGCTTTTATAAGTATAAGAAATTTATTATAATATAATATATATATATATAAATATTCGTTATGCAAAATGATGAAATTCGAAATTTGTATCCGAAAAAAATTGTATTTCTAATTATTATATATATATAAGTAATTATTTATTATTACATATCATATACAAGGATATATATTATATGAATATGTTATTTTATTTATTAGTATAACGGCATTTATTTATGAATCGACCGAATATTTACTACGATTATATCTCTGCTAAATAATTTATTACCTTATCGAGAGAGAAGGAATTTCTTTCTTAAAGCACATTTCGTACATATGTTCGAAATTGTAAATGTACTTACGTCAAATTCAGCTGTGCACTTCACCAGATCCGGTGGATGTCCAGAGTAGAGTTTTAGAGATTGTAGTAGACCCTTTAAATAGATGATTAGAAAATAATAAAAAGTGACCCGTAAAATCGGATTCATCATTTTAACTGTCTTTCTTTTTTTTTTGTTCACGAGTCTCGTTATTTCCTTTTCTTTTAGAAATTGTTCGAAGTTATACAAACGAATGCCGGTAGCTGTATATTCGGTTCTCACGAGTCATCAATTTTCAAGCTGTAAAAGTTAAAGGTTCCAATGAATGAAAACGAACGAACGAACGAAAGAAAAAATAAAAATCTTCGTGCGTTGATTTTGCGCTCGAGCGGTGCTCGATTGTCGCTTAATTGTTTTCCTTTAACCAAGTCGATCAATCATGCACTATCATTCAATTTTCCGTTTCGCTATCGAACTCCTTTTAACGATAGAAACGAAAAGAGAAAAGTTCACGTGTGCTGGTAGTCGTGTCTTTCGATGCTAGTTCACAATGGAGAGGATCGATTCCGTCGTTACGTATCGTAGGTGATATACATAAGTCTAATTTTTATTTAATTACCGTAATTAAACGAAACGTTAGTTGAAACTTCAAGCTCGTTAAATACGTATAATTTTACATTCGGATCGCGAAAAAGATAAATAAAATAATAGTCCTGATCAAATTTCGCGAATATCTTTTAAATATTTTCTTTTCTGCAAAGTAAAAGAACAAAAATGAAAATAAATTTTTTTCTTCGTCCTTATAAATGAATATTCATTATATTATAATATTGAAGAGAAAAAAATTGATTTATCCCTAATGCGAGCCAACATTCTTGTCTCTTTATTCTTCGAAAACAAGAACAAAAAAAAATAGCGAAAAAATATAACGAAAAGGGGAATATAAAAAAGGAAGGAATAGAAGTAGAAGAAACGGGCATGTGCCAGAACGGGGCATCGATCATTCTGAAAGTGTTCGTGGGATCGATCGATCTTCCCAAATGGCCCGCAGAAACGTGCTTTACGGTGCATTTTACAGTTTTCTCTTGATGCAAGCGTTTCCGTTGGTCGTCCGCTTCCATGTTAGTGGCTGGTTGTACCAATGCGCGCGCATACGAATCTTTTACTCTGTTGTTTTTGTTATTGTGTAGGAGTAACATAGTATAGTCGTGATTTTTTTCACCCGGAAAACTCGCTTGCTACGGATTCGTACAACTGAAAAGTTGTTCTCGTTCGTCCCGGGTAAATCTGTTTCCCGTTGCAGTCGTTATTTTACAAGCAAAGTATACATTCAGAGAAAAAGTATGAGAGAAAGTGAGAGAGATAGATAGATAGATAGAGGGAGAGAGAGAGAAAAAGAAAGAGAGAATGAAAAAATGAGAGTATAAGTACTACTTGTATTCAGATTAATTAAAGTATCGCACAGTACCGTGCGAAATCTTTATGACGTCGACTAGCTCGACATATATATATTTTATATGTTTTATTTTTTATTCTTCTTCCATTGTTTTTATAATTCTCCGTTTGCATGCTGTCCTTCTTTTTATTTTCTTGTCATTCAGAGGCATCTTTAATATCTTAATATCTTAATTAAAGTGTATTTATTTGTTTGAATATTTTATTAATCTTCACTTTAAATGAACCTGCCTAACCACATTGGATTCCTAATTCCAAATCACTAAAGTCCAAGCAACGTGGGCAGAATGCATGGGTGATCTGTGCGAAAAAAAACGAAAACCGTTTGTTGTTTACTGCAGAGAGGCGATAAAATAATGCAACATCTTTGGTAGTATTAGATATGTGTGAGAGATTTGTAGAGAAGTGACTCGAACCCTTAAAAAGGAAAATAAAAAGACACAATTAATTTTCACTTTATGGGGTTCTTAGTTTTGTTTCATGGAAAAAATACTGAACATCTTTATCATTTTTGTAACGTATTATCCATAATAAAGAACGTTGATTCGATATCGTGGACAATGGTAATCGGATGTTTGTAATTCTAACCACAGATTATGTAAGCCCCATGATCGATCGACGTATTTCCATCATTTATAAGCAATACCAAATTGAAACGAATGAATAATTTTTAGATATCGCTTTTCCGTTATATTTTCCACCATATACCGATTTTCGAAAAGTTTTTGAAAAGATCCTACATCTATTAAAGGAAAACATTAAGACGTGAATATTTATGCCACAAATTTTTTACTTCATATTACTGTATATTAAAATTATGGTATATCTTATTTAGAAGATATAAAGAAACTTTAAAATGTTTTAGCATTTTACGAGAAGTAATTATTCGATGAAAAGTTCATATTAATTAACACTTTCATTTTGACATTCTAATTAAAGTTATTGTACAATATTACGAATTAATTAAAATAAAGTTAAATCGAATCGCCGTAGAAAAAGATGCTCACTGTATTATGAAACAAAAATTAAGTTGCAGGATCAATTACAATCGAGTCAAAAATACACGACGAATAGATTTAGATTCAGTCATCTTTACGACGATCGTTCGGTTAGAGATGACTGCGGATGACTGTCTTATAATACGTTAGCCGGATTGGAAGTCAAGGGCTATAAAATATAGATGCGTGAGAAGAGAGGGGAGTATTCGCCTTGTGGGTCCTATGCCTGCTCGCCCAGGTCAATCTTAAACGTGTTTCGTCTAAGTATTCTTGTGTGCGTGCTGCAAGGCCTTATTCACAAACGAAAATCATCCGTCATGTTTTTTTTTATCGCAATGCACGCTCTATCAAGTCCGACATATGTCATCTTCGAATACTTTAGAATTCTTTCTTTTTTCTCTTTCTTTCTTTTCTTTTTTTAATTATTTTTCATGCTCAGGAAGAAAGGATTATAATTTATGAAAAATGTCGTAGTGATAAGCGATAAGCCGCATTTGTTTGAAAGTTTAATCCAACTTTCAATGTTCCTATTCTTCCTTTCCCTTTTTTGCCCCTTTTAGCAATAGAGCTTTCTTTTGCTTCGTTATAAGACGACCTCGCCATTGTTTCGTTCGAGCAAAAACAGAGGGTAGGAAAGAAGATTTTAGCAAAGCTAGACAAATTTATTCTCTCGCGTAGATAAAACGAACGAAATCGAGAAAGCCATGAAAATAAGGGAACCAGTTTAATTTTCGTAGCGTTATTAGAGCACGAGAAATAGTCGGAGTGGTTCGTTCGAAAGTATGCGAGCGAGTTCCTGCGTACTATGAGTTTTCTCTCGACATAAAGTCTTTGAATCTGGAATGAACGACTTGATCAAATATTTACAACTATTTTCGCTGCATATAAACTTTCTATCCTGATCGAGTTTTATATATAGATCCACTTTTTGGTACAGCTGGCCACTTCAAAGAACTACTACTAGCAGACGAGCAGGCTGGAAGTCACTCGGTTGGCGACGAACCTTGAAAATTTTCATTGTAAGACAAATCTACTAGCTTTTCCTTCGAAAGCACTTTGTATAAACCCATATATAAATCACGTCTCTTGAATTTGAAAACAAAGTAACCGTAAAAAGACTCTCAAGATATTGTGTATGAGATTTTGACGTGTACATATATGGTGACTCAAATAAAATATTGTATTACAAATTGTTTTCTTCGAAGTTAATGAAGAGCTCTATCTATATAAAAAAATATTAATACCATTTTTCATTTATTACAAAATTAAGAGGCCTTGTTCTTCTCTCCAAAAAATGTCTAGTGCATGAAAAGATTAGCTTTCCCATCTTGCACTGTTCAATTACTACGAACATAAAGTGGTTATTTTCATCAATTTCTAAGAAAATACCTTATAACAGTTTATTTGAACAATCGTATATACATATCTATGCATATAAATATTTCGGCTTTCTAAATAATTATCTTCATAATTCAATGAAACGGTCTGACGTTACTCACGAGTACTACGTGGTTTAACACGTGCCATCCAGGCAGTTACGACATCACGACCTCTTTTATGTGCCATTCCGTCGGACTAATTATATCATACATTTTCCTACTGTCCCGGTACTTAAAAGTCGCCCAATGATTACGAGATATATTCTCAAGGGAACGTTACCCTTTACGACTCTTTGCTACCGCGATAAATATCATAATTTATCTGAAATCTTATCTTGCTTTTCTCTCAATAATTCTCTTCTTATTAGCGATAATAAAAATAATGCATAATTGAGATTTAGATCAATATTTTTGTATTGAGTAGAAATAATGAATTAACGAGAAGAATCCTTTACAAGTGTTATTTAGTAAATGAGAAAAAGAAAAGAAATTAGATTACGGAAAGCAAAGTATTAATGCTTCTTCCGTTAACCTGTGCAATTGCTACGTGTAATTCCTGGCTGCATCCCGGAGATATAGCATCGTGTGCTCGACCCCGTAAACGCATAATTTTACAGCAAACGAATGGCGGCTCTTAATGGATTTGCATTGTTCTGACAGCATCGCAATGCAAACAAAGCTCTCCCTCTCACTCTCTCTTTACATCTCTTCTATTTTTTTCTCTTTTCTTTTTCTTTCGTTCTCTATACTAGGTGCCGTTTTTCTTGTTTTTCTTTTCAACCAGCATCTCTTTATATTTTGGAAATGCAACCAAACGGGTGACATCAACGTGAAATTAGTTTCGTCAGTGATTATCAGAAACACCTTTAGAGATAGTAATGCTTTCTCTTCGATCTTAACAGATTATTTCTTTTCTTTTCTTTTTTCTACAAAATAAAAAGAAAAATTGTAGAAAAAATTTAAAAGAGTTTTTATAAGTTTATAATATTTATATTTATATATGAATTCTCATTGCATTATACTTGGAATAAAATATCGAAAAATAATTACGGAAACCAAAGGTGATCGATCTAATTGAATCTTCATTCTGTTTAATCGAGTGTCCGATCTTCTTATCGTTTGTTGATATCTCGACATTCATGGAATGTCGAAGAATAAGTCCAAAAGAAAATTAACGAGCGAGAAAAGTTTTCGAATAACGACATTCGCCTGTATATCAGGATGGTTCTTTCACTAGCACAGATTTCTCGATAGGATCACGTCCTGTCCTACATTTCTTTCGTTGCTAGGAGGCATCTTTCTTGAAGTTTTCAAGTCTCTGAGAGTTTATTTCGCTCGAAATTAATTTTATTGCCGTTGGCATTCTTGTGCATAAAGAAGAAGGAAAGAAAAATTAGATATGCTATGACTTGCAGAAAATCTCTTTGAAGCGTCTTTTTCCATTCTGAAATTTCATATTTAACCAGTCGCAATAGTTAAGTCCATAGGAAATCAAGAAAAAAAAACAATGGAAAATACGAAAAATTGTTTTCTTTTTTATGTTTTAAACGAATTTACATATTTTTTCTAGTATATTATTATTTTATTTAAAATTGATAACTAAATAATATTGAATAAAAATTGTAGAAAAATTTGGTATCTTTGTATGGATAGACAAAGGATCACAAAAGACAAAAGGCAAAGGTAAAGCGGATATATCACAACAAATGTTGAAAATAGTGATCGTTATCGCGAATTCTTTTGACTGTTCACACGAGGAATGTATGTCCTCTTCGAAGTGCGAAACCATGTCAAGCTGTGCTTTAAACGACGTAAAATTCTCTCTTGCGTGACACCGTCCAATTACAAAGGAAAACAGGGCGGATTAGTAGCGCTTTTTTTATTCTCTCTCTCGTTCCTTTTTTTTTTCATATTGCTAGCCATACATAGTACGTATAGTAGCCCTTTTTGCAACCCTTTCTCACAAGCGTTCTACAGGTTCCCATAATTTCTCTTCACACGAAATTCTACAAAAACAATGCAACAGGCGCCGATATTATTTTAACGTTCACAACACGTTTTTCTTCTTTAGCAAAAACTCGAGACTTTGGTCATCGTCCAACTTCTGTAACCTTCCATTATCGAAAGTGGAAACTTTTCTGCAAACAACTAACGAATAAACACAATTGCATTTCCACGACCTCATTTCTTTTAATATATTCTTTGTTATAAATTTTCTAAAAGCATTAAGTCGGATCGATCGATTAACTTGCATGTTTGCGATCGACTATAAATATGAGATTCTGATATGTTGATAAAATTAATATTACGTTAGATAGAAGAATTTTTTGTTCTTCAAATAAGGTCACTGTTCTGATTCTTTTTCTTTGCTTTTTTTCTTTTCTTTGAAATTAAATCTAACGATGTACGTCAAATATTTAAGTAAGAATAATTTATAAATTTATGATACATATTTTTAATGTTTTTGGTAGAGTAGTACGATTTATTTTTATCTTTTTCATCAAATCTCTTGAGAGAGTTTTTACGTATTCTAAAATAAGTATCGACCAATTTTTAATGAGTAGAAACGAAGTAATTAGCATAATAATGTATAAATAATCAAGCTCATTCGGCTTTGATATTTTAAGAGAATAACTACACACACACACACAAATTGTAATAAATTAATAATTTATAATTAATATAATTAGTACTATGTTATATATATATATATAGTAGAAAAAATATTCATTACATTATATCTCATAAGAACCATACTTAATAAAGATATTGAATTATTATTTCCATTGACTGTAAAAAATATGCTGAATTACCAATTCGATACAGATTTCGTTATTTAAATACTACTTTAAAACTGCAGATAAAGGACGCGTGTAATTTGATAATTATAATTCTTTCAGCGATAAGTATATTAAAAAATTCGTAAACCCTTTTGTGTTTGGATTATTCGCGTCATATTATTTCCATAATATTATATCATAAAAATTTGCATTATCCGGGGATTAAATTAAATATTTAGGAAGCAAATAAAATGTAATAAATAATATTCGACAAAACGGAGAACCAATATGGTAATGGATCATAATATAATTATTTTTAAATTTAAAACATGGAATTACTGTTTAGGCATTTCGAAAAACATTTTATATGCAAAATGATTAAGAGGAAGAAATGCAACAGCTTCGAGTTCTCACGAATCTCAGAACGGTATTGGGTCAACGAATTTCGCGAATCGTTTTCACACGTAGAATGGTTTATTGTTAAACTCTCATACGAGATTCTGCGTAAAAATTCGAATTTTCGAAGAAGTTGGAAATTGTACGAAAGACGACGTATGCTTTTAACACGTGATCGAAAAATATGATCGAGTTTGTCAGTGTGCGTGTATGTATGTTTGCTATGGTCTTCTAGAATGTTACGTGGAAAACGGTCCAGTAGAGATTTTTACATTTCCTCTATCCTAAATACATTTCTTTATTCTGCGAAAACTACTGTTTAATGGCAATGTAATGGCGATGTCGTGTAGATACGAGTGACTTTAAAGCTACAATAGAACGTATTCAAAAAGGTGGTTAAAGATATCGAACTGAATTTCGTTTTTAGATTTTTTCAAGCTGAATGGCTAGCGTATATGTATTTGCTTTTTAAAAATGGACAGGAAGACAATAGCTCTTTCACAAATCTAGCCACGTTCGTAGATTTTTATATTAACGTTGTTTCGGTAAACTGAAAAAATAGTTGAAGAGCGTAAAATTTTTCAAAAGTTTTTTGTACATTGAATCGTACGTATTATAAGAGAGTAGAGCAAATCGATTCCACGAGAGTCGTCGATTTTATAAAATATCTGGATTTAAAACTGATTATCTATTTTCGTGTTTAAATAGAGCAAAGCATCAGACTACTGAAATGATTGCAGATAAAAATAAACGCAAAGATTTCGTATAATTTTTATTGGAATTTTAAAATGATGATCTTGGTTTTACATATTAATAACGAATAGGTTATATAGAATTTATGAATAGAAAATAATTGAAATTTAGGATATATGAAAAACTATATGAAAATAGCTCACCCAAAAGAAGAAGTAAAAAAAAAAGAAGATGAAAAAAAATCCTAACCGTTTCTGAAGAAATTAGACAAATTCGATTAATATTTATAAATCAGATTAAATGAAAGAGTATCTATAATATCGCGATAAAATATGCTATTATATTTTGATGTTGATTTATTTGGATGATATAACGTTTTCTTCCCTTATAGATTAATATCAAAAAACTGCTTTTATAGCACTACTTTCTAATTAAAGTTCTGCATCTCGATTTGTGTGCGTATATGCATATCCATGATTTACCTTTCCGGTACACCAAAGATTGACCGAGAAGCTGTAATCTTGTTCGAGTATCCCTATGCTTAAATATATTCTGGAAACATCTTGCAGAATTTACGCACATTCAGTATATCACTGAATGCATGATATAATTAACGAGCTACAATTTGAGAGTGTCGGTTATAATTAAATTCATTTTATTTATTTTGTCGTGTTCATATTTAATTTTATGTTATAGTTAATTCTTTTGTATTTTTATTTTTAGTAAAGGTACACATACATGTATATATACATATTAATTTAAAAATTTAATATTTAATTTGAAGTAATGATATATTGATAAAAAGTTATTTGAAAGAATGAAATTAAAAAATGAATATTTTATAAGATAAAATGAACGAATAGAAGTATAATATTATAGTAAAGATAAGATTAATAAGCGTCGACGAGTAGTCGAAAAGAAGAGTGAAAGGATGAAAAAGAAGAGAAGGGGTTGAATCGTTTTCGTTTCGGGAAGAACGTTATCAATGTCTCTTTATGTTTCCTTCCATGGTCCAGCTAATTCCCTTTGGCTCTTAGAATTCACTGGATTTTCTCATTTGAGAGGTAAGAAGGGTGAGAGGAGGAAAAGAAGAACGCAGCACGTTATTCGCTAAAACAATAGTCCTGGCTCATCCAAAAGATGTGAAGAGTATTGTCGTTTCGTCAGAGAAAAAAGGGTAGTATTAGAGTGTTCTGGAAAGTCAATGCACAGTGGTTCTAATTAACGAGAACGCATAGCCCATAGCACAAAGGCGGTAAAAAAAGAAAATGAAAAAGCATTCGGTAGCGATTCGTATCGACTGGGTTCGAAATAAAGTTAGTCCACTCAGTTATTCTCTCACTCTTTCTCTTTTTCTTTCTCTGTCATTTTCTATCTTTTTATATCACATATAAACACACTAGCTATCTAGCACTCTTTATTCCTTTTCGATTTGGTCCCACTTCTTTTCGACCTTTCCTTCATCTTCGAATTGTATTCTTCTTTCAGCAAGCAAACCGTGCGCCCTTCGTCCCTTTCAATCGTCTCCGACCTCTATTTACCCACTTTTCTTTCCAAGTGCCAGCACCAGCTACCGGAAAGCTCTCGTCGACGCTGATAATGAGAACCGGTTTCTACTTTTCATCGATCGATGCTGATACCATTTCCAGTTTCACGATTCTAAAGAAGGTAATGAGCTTGCAGAAGCCATCGGCATTTTTCCCTCCCACTCTCTTTCACACTTCTCCCACTATCGCCCAAAACTCCTTCCACTCCTTCCTACTCTTCTCTTTCACGCTTTAGAAACGCGACAATCCGTTCGAGGATCACCAGCTTCTTCTTTCTTTCATTTATTCTCTTACTTTTCTTTTTCCCCCTCATTTTTCTTTTTTCCTTTCTCTCTTTCTTTTTCCTTTCTAAAACCTCAGATCGATCATCGACTTTTTGATGCTCCAACGATATTGGGTACTTATTTACTGTTAGTGCGAGGCATGGGTAGTTTCATCCTTTTACCTTTCAGTGGATATATTTGTCCGGTACAAATCGTCTTACTAGCTTGAAAAGAGGCAATCATGGCAATTGTGCTTGCCGATCACTTGTAAACCGTCCAATCGATTTATCATCATTTTTACCGAAGGATTATTGCTATCGATTTTATTTATCTTTTATTCGTGGATTTTGTCACGATTAAATATTTTTTTTTTTTTTCATATCTTTAAAAAATAAACACGTACCAGGATGCATGATAAATATGCATTAGTTATTCTTCTATAATATATGTAAATAATAAATAAGAGATTAAAATATACACACCCTATGAAAATATTGATTCAATGAAGGTAAATATAGTCAAGGTAAGAAAAAACAGCTCGTTAGATGAGCATTACTGTAAACATCTTGACCGAGGTAAGTTTGCCTTGTTTTAGTTTGCACACTGTAATCCGGTAGTCAGT
Organism: Polistes canadensis; assembly: GCF_001313835.1. Lineage (NCBI taxonomy): Eukaryota > Metazoa > Arthropoda > Insecta > Hymenoptera > Vespidae > Polistes > Polistes canadensis. Next base: position 1,738,664 of record NW_014569552.1, read on the forward strand.
TGGTAGGACACCAAAGTGTAAGGACCTTCAGTAAACATCAGGACCTCGTTACTACAGTCTCGTTACTACAGCTTGTGCTGTCTGTCTGGATCTAAGTCTTGTTTCATTAATGTTTCTCCTCTCTAATATCTTCATTAATTTAATATAACTCTCTTGTCATGCTCAAATGAAAGATGTTATCAAGATTTCGCTTCGTTAAGAATTTCATTGAACAGAAAATAATAATTCTTAAATCCAACTATTTTCGTTTTCTGTTTTATTCAGTTTAACGACCAATGTTCTCATACTGTGCAACTTGAAACGTTTCAAATGAATAATTATATTGTATTATTTTATTACCATTCTCTCGTCATTGTTAAATGATCATTAAATGAAGCAGCTTTTAATGAACTCGTTTTACATCGTATAATAAATCTTAATAGATGGTAAAATTTATCACCAGCCATAGATATGGTTACAGCTTGCGGAAAATACGAAACCGCTTTCGTAGCACATCGCCAGGGTGACAAAGTTATCGTAGTCCTGTAAGTGGCTGGAATCGCACCTTCGTTTCGTTACGAATGGCCGCGGGTTCTCTGTTCTAGATGTTTCAACGATAACAGGTGATTTGTGCGTTCTCTCTCTCTCTCTCTCTCTCTCTCTCTCTCTCTCTCTCTCTCTATTTCTCTCTCTTTCTTTTTCTCTCTCTTTATCTCGCGAATTTTCCCATCCTTTAGAAAACTTACCACTTTAGACTCGTTCGGAGATTTATCGACTATATTACCTCACACTACAAATCTATAAAATATTATTAAAAAACGTATTGTATATTCGTGTCAATATTTATATATGTTTAAAAAAAAAAGCGACATCTATCACCGCATTTGTATTTAGATTTATTATCGTGTAAAATCAAAAATCAACATAAGATTCTCGCGTTTGTAGAAAAATACTTTCATATTCATTTAAATGTTTAAAATTTATTTTCTTCTTCGTCAAGATCCAACAGGTATCTCTACTTTCGTTTACATAGAAGATATTATTGAATTATATTTAACAAAATCTTTATTATTTTAATGATAAGATTGTTTTTGTGTGTAGAACGCTTATTAAAATTTATCCTCATAAAATATATCGTATTTAAAGTTCACTAATGATAAGCTTCAACTTAAAAAAATTGAAGTAGCTCTTGGAATGAAACAAAAAGAATATAATAGAAACTCTTTTGAAGTACCATAAGATATTTGAAGATATAATTTTTTACTTTTATTTTGCTTATCTACATAGTCATTTCTTCTTTTCTTTTTTCTATCCATTTTTCTTGTTACTTATCGTTCTCTTTATCTTGTAACCTTTCTCTTTCTCTCTCTTGGTAATAAAATTAATTGCAACAGTTTAGCTTCCATATTTTTGAATATTTACTTTAGATATATTTATTTATCGTATTTCATCCACTAGGTTCACACATATAGGAGAGTTTAAAACAATATTTATCCAATAACTTGATTCTTTTTATTTCATTTGCTCGCAAATATTTTTAAGATTACCTAATTGTAAACTTGAATTTGCGATACCGTTTTAATAAATATTTGTTAATTATCGATTCCCTTAAATAAGGTTTTCAATACGTAACATAAAGTTTGGGAGAAAAGTAGACATTACTTACGATATAATTTTTGATTGTAGTCACAAGTTAACACAATACACGTAACACTGTACAAATTCACAGTTAATTGCCTGAGTGTCTTTTTTGGTTCAATTACAAAATTACTTTACTATTTTATAAGTTTTTATAAGAAACAGTATATATTAAATATCAACTATTATTATCATACCTTAACTTTTTTGCACGTTATCCAAATAACATTTAATGTTTTCTCAAGTTCTGATATTAAAGAAGAAGAAGAAGAAGAAGAAGAATGAAAAGAAGGAAAAGAAAATAAGAGAAATACATTGTCATAAAACAGGTCAACTTGACGCGAGACTTATTTAATGTTGGATAAATTCCATCGCGACACTCGATCCATTCGCAGACTGTATTTCTGAGTTTAGGCATTAAGACTTCAACGAAGAAGTAAATCCAACAACGACGCCTCTCTCATCGCGAAAGAAAAAGAAGAAAATAATACACCGAAGAAATAGAGAGGAAAAGAGAAAGAGAGATAGAGATAGAGAAAGAGAGAGAGAGAGAGAGAAAGTTGGGGGAGTAGGAATGAAAAAAGATGCAGAAAGAGGCATCTTCGTGTTATGACAGTAAAAAAAAAAGACGAGTTGTATCGGAGATGTCGAGGGGTGACTGGGGTAAAAAAGGGATAGCTTAGTCCGGATATTTGCTTGCTGAGGAGCAGGTTATGCTCGCGGGTATTTAACTTTATGCATTCGAGCTCTTCTTCAAGTTTAGGTTTCTTCTTTCTTTTTCTCCTCCCCTTCTCCTGCTTTTTTTCTACATCCTCTTATTCGTCGACTTTGCCCATCTAAGATTCTTCCTGAAAATACTTCGATCCTTCTCTTTCCTTAGAAGATCCCACGGGGTTTATATTAAACTTCGATTTTACGCGAGCGTAATCGTAAAAATAAAGGTAGGTACGTAAACCGCTGAGTAAAGACACCATTACTTTACTCTTTCTTTCTCTCTTTCTCTCTCTCATTACTTCAATTATACTATCATTGAATCGATAGATTCTTCTTTAGGTCCCTTGTTTCAAACTTTTATTAACTCCATTTAACTCTGTTTCCTTTTTTACCTATCACTTTTATCAGTAATTACTCTATCGATCATAATCTTTTATCCATTTCTTATCCTGAATATTCACGGTTTTTTTATACGTGTATGTACAATGTGGTAAAACTTAAAAACCGATCGCTTCTTATTCTCATTATTATAAGGGCTCATATCGTAGTATCCACCCATAATGTTAATGTGTGTGTATGTATGTGTATGTATGTGTATAAGCAATAAGAGCACAAGAAAAATGTTTCAAATTAATCAACGACATTAGGTTTCCTGAAGTAACAACCAAACAAGAGATTCTAGGTGGTTCCTGTATGTAAGGTGATCTTATTGTTAAACCAAGAAATGGATAGAGAACAAATTTTCTTATAACATGTATAAGGGTGGGGAGGATGATAACGAAAGAATAGATGAAAATAGAAAAACATGAGTGCTTGAAAGAAAAAAAAAAAGGGGAGTCTTTGTTGGGATATAATTATGCACATATCCTTTTTAAATAAATTTGAGATCATACTCAGATCATACAATATTATATTAGTCAGTTAGTTTAAGTAAACCTATTTTTTAAAAATTATTCAGTGTGGGGTTATGAGCTACGAGCTATTTTTAAAAATTATTAGTAGTAAAATATTGATCAGTTTGAACAATTTTTACAATATAATGTTATTCGTTATCGTAGTTAGTAGTTACTTTCTTTTATTTGCTTTTTTATTAAAATATCAATGATGTTTTAATTAAAAGAACGTAATAATTGTAGATAATTATATATTTTAACAAATAATCTTTTCGTTAAGTGTGATTGTAGTGGAAACCAGATAGAGAGGAAATCATTATTGGTAAAAAAATACGAGAGAGTATACCAATTTTAACTCTTCGTTATTAAAATTTATTTCAGTGATGCGAAAAGTGAGAGATTAATTGATAGCTTTGTTTACTGTTTGTTAATTCCATTGATTATGGCTGCTGATTCGTTATAGAATTTTTTATCTTTTATATCAGACATCGTGTAATTAATTAATGGAGTCATTTTTTTCTTCTTGTAAATCAACATGTTTTGTTTTTTTGTATATGTGAAATTGAAATTATTTATTTGAAATTAACAATATTTATGTAGAAACTAATTCGATGATATAATATTGTATTAACCCTTTAAATACTGAATATTATTGAACGGAATGCGCCTAGCGGTTACGATCGTTGGGGATGAAATATTTTTTTTTGCTAATGTGAACTATGTTGATTGAATAAAAAAAAAAAAAAAGAAAAGAGTCTTACACACACACACACACACACACACACACAAGCGCAAGGGAGGTCAAAGCAATTGATAAACGCATATATACGTTCTTAGTACAAATAGATAGCTTTCGCTGGATGTATATATGTATATATTAAAAATATATTGTTAAAAATATAAAAAAAATATATTTTTCAAAATATAAATAAAAAATATATAAATTATATAGCAAAAAATATTAAAATATTATCCCCGATATAAAAATTACATGTCTATTTAATTTCCTTCTTAAAATATCTTACTTCATTATGCATAAAATAAAATAATTTATGAATCTATTTTTTTATTTCCCAGTTGCAAAATCATCTCTAGAGTTCATAAATATTTATTCTTAATTTATAGACACATTCTAAGTTAGACCTGAAGCGCTCTAAATGGTTAGACACTTAATGACGAACAAACTTCCTATCCTGAGTGTGTCAAGCTCGACTGCTCGATTGGGGTCAAAGATAGTTTGGTGAGTATGTTAACCGAGTCCGAGTTAAAATGGTTCGAAAGAGAAAGAGGAAAAGAGAGAGAGAGAGAGAGAGAGAGAGAGAGAAAGCAAGAGCGGTTTTAATATCATATTCTAAAACGTATAAGTAATCCTACACTATTATTGTACTTATTATACTACTCGAAAATCTATTGATTTTTCAATAGCCCAACGAATTCAATCGATATTCAAATTTTTCTTTTGCTTTTGTTCTGCGATATAATCGTTTCTAAATGATATAATAAAAATAAACGTAGAATTTAAAAAATATCGATAACAAAGTTGTGGAAATTCATATTTCGAAGGAAAATTCTGGAAAGTTTAAAATCGGAAGAACAATTCAACTTCTCTGCCTTTTGTCGTTTACGAAAAACTTTCAAATTAGATTCCGATAAGACTTTTCCGATAAGACAATTTTTCTAACTTATTATAAAGAAGATATATAATTTCATTATTAGAAATAACAATCCTTTTATTGATGTCGAATTGACTAGCATATTTTCAATTTGATTTTTAGTTTCTGCACAATAATTCGATCAATTTATTTCCGAAAGGGAGAGAAAAAGAGAAATAGCAAAAAAATATCAAAAAACGGTAGAGAAGGGATTCAATCGCTATTCTCATGGAGAAGAACACGTGTTGTTATATGATGACGTCAACCTTTTTAATCGTTAATCATTTGTCGATACATTGGGTTGAACAAGCACGAAAATTAGTCCGGGAATAATGATCGATTTACGCACTTTCCCAAAAATGTTGACCAATTATCGTATCAGATGATATCTAATGTTTGTAATTCTGTTTTTTTTTTCAATTAATCATCCTGACATTTTTTTTCTTAAAATTTCGTACGTTCAGAATAATGTATATTTAAAATTCATATAATTAATAAAAGAATAGATATAAGATTCTTATAAATTGTAAACATTAAAAGAGACCTATAAAGTTTAGATTTCATATTTTTCGTTATTCAATTTTTATTGATAAAACTATTTTAAAATATCGTTGGAAATAATGTCTTTATAATTAATAAATTAATTTAATAAGAATAATTGAGAATGCATATTTTTTTCATAGAATCAATGGATTTCAATTAAAGATACTTCCTAAAGATTTAATTGTACAATTGGAAATCAATTATGGAGATTGACTCGCCGGAAATGTATGATTTAATTATATTTTCCAAGTTTCTTCTCAATGTAGACATAATTCGATAATTTCTCTTATGCATATTATTTTTCAAGAAAGTATGACTCTATACGAGTAAATATAATAATAATAATCATCATTATAATAAGACATATTATATTTTAAACATACTTACGATTTTATCCTATTTCATTATACCTTATTAAACATTTTAATAAACATTTATTATAAATCTTACATATTTATGTCTATATGTATGCATCTATAGGTATTTTATAGAGATAGAAGCATTCGTATGCTTTCATGGTTGACTTCCGTTTTAATTGCACTTGCTAGCAAACGTCACTTAAACTTGCAAGCACATTGATTTACTTTATCAACTTTGTAATTAATTCGTATTTCTATTTAATGTAACGACGAAATTACTCGGCGTTTGACATCGTCTTGTAAGCTTTACATTTATACATTTTTTAATAGTTTATCTATTTTCAAATACGACGTTTAAAGATATTACTTATAACTTCATCATCCATTGATTTTTATTTATATTGATTAAAGATTTAAGAAATAATTACTTTAAGAAAATATAATCTGTGACTTAATTTTGAATAAGTATTTTTGATCTTTTAAGAGTCGATTGTAATAATTGTATTACTTTAATAATTCTTCAATCTTATTATTTGTTTTTCGTCGTGAACGAATTATAATTATAATTAAAATTTCGTAGAGATCAAATTAAACGATCTTCTGAGGTTTTGGAAATTTTTGCTGACTAAAATGAGATCATCGTAATATTTGGACGCTATTAATGCACAATGTTATTAAATAACGTAATAACAATATCAAGAGAATGTTGGTATCAGCTTAAACAAAAAGAGCAATAAATTTGTCTTTATACTGTTTTCAAATTTTATATATAGAGGATATCTAGAAAGGTTGGGACCAAACATATACTACGGTCAAACATATACGGAGGTCAAATAGATGAAAAAAGTTTATATAGTCACACAAAAAGTCATCTGACTTAATGCCTCTGGACTTCTATTTATGAGGTCACATAAAAAAGTTGTTTTATAAAAATACAATTGAAACAGAAGATGAACTTTGGGAACCTATTCAAAATGTATTTACTATTATTTTCAGTACAATTAGAACATTTGAAAGAATTTGGCAATCACTAATTCGTCGAATGGAAGCTTGCATTCTAATAGAAGAAAGAAGTTTTGAATATTTCTTCTGCCACGATAAAATATAAATATCTGTCAAAGCATATATTTTTTCAATAAAGCATTTTCGGACATAAGTTTATATGAACTTTTTTCATCTATTTGACTTTAGTAATATTTTGTATAATTTTGATCTTATCTTTTTGGACACCCTTTATATATTATACATTTTTCAAAGAAGAAATTTATTCCGATGAAGTATCTAAATGCAAATGTAAAAATTTTTTGTTTCCTAACTTTCCTTTTAACCTTCTTCCTCTCTTTTATTTATTTTTTTTCCAGTCCAAATGATGATATAAGGAAATCCTACAATTTCTGTTTATATTTTGCGCAATTTATCTTGTAGATTGAGGTATTTAATTTACTTCTGAATAATATCTCTACCGGAACGTTCGTGAAGTATTCTAAACGTAATAGGGTCGCGAATAAAGTTGATTGACATTAAGCTTCAAGACAAATCGTGAGAAAAATAACGTGTAAAAATTGACTCGAATAAGAAAAGATGTACGAGATGTATCGTATATTGATAAATACATTCGCATATAAATATGTGTGCGTTTATCTGAATATTATATCGTGAATGTAATTACTTAAATATATAAATACAAGTATAGATTTACATTAGTGAATTAGAAAAAAGGACAAAAACAACGCTAGGGATTTTATGTCCGAAAAAGTTATACAAATATAAGTACAAATAAATGCAAAGTACACATTATACATATATATAACTATATATATGTATACTAGTCTCTCGTTCGATTCGTGCGTGCTTGGAATCGTACTTGGAATAGGTAATTCGCTATTCTCTCTTTCTCTTGCTTGTATATCGACAAAATTTGCCATTAGCTTCGTTACATGCTACCGACATACCATTTTCGGTAGTAGTGCCTAACGCGCTGTAAAATACGTATTCAACTCAGCGTTTCGGAAACGAAATTGTTTTGTCCTCGTAAACAACAACAACTACTACTAATACTACTACTACAATTACTACTACCTATCCTTCTTTCGATAGAGAAAATACGCTTTTCATGTTGGCATACAACTTGAGAGAGAGAGAGTACTTACGAGTTTGTAAAATACGATAGAATTTCATAAATGCATGATACATACAAACGATTAACAGTTGTATGAATTAAAGATTTTCTACGAATTAAATCGAATATATATTTTAGATCAAATTTCAATGCTCAAAATTTAATTGAAACCACTTGAAGAATATATTATCTCATATAATCGTTACATTTTTATATGAATTATGACAAATTTTATACATGGATATATAAACACATGTATAATAGTAAATAAATTTAATTGATTATTATCGTAACTGTATTTAATACATATAAATCGATATAAAATACTGGCTTATAAGAAAAAAGGATCTTTTGAAACTAACATAACTCAATTTCGGTTAGTATCTGTGATATAATATGTATTATAACGATGAAATAAAAAGAAAAACAAAAATTTCTCTTTCTCTTCGAAAAAATAACGATTTTCTTTCGTATTTAAGGTCAAATTTAATTAGTATATCAGTATGAATAGTTAATAACTTAATGCTTCGTAAACAAGAATGGTGTTATAGTCGAGAAACGTGTTAGTGTACGGCGATTTATGGCGCTAATAATACAGAGACGTCAGTTAGACTTGTAACGCGTTAAATAAAATGTCTTGCTCCATAAATTTCGTGAAAACTTTTGAAGTATTGAGAAATCCGTGTAAGTGATGTAAGCTATCTTTTTAAAGTTTCATTCGTTTGTTTGTAAAAAAGTAGTTATATGGGTAAACACATACTTAAATCTTTTTTTATGTATCGTTATAAGTACTATATATATATATTTCTATCAGTCAATTATAGACTATTTTAAAAGTCAAGTGAACGAACTTTGCCATTTTCATCGAACTTCGCGATAAACTTTTCCCTTGCGAATACAATTCGTAAATTCGAGGTGACGCAGGTAAAATTCGAGATTGATTGTGAAGAATGACGAGAACGAAGACTGTTTCTCCTAGACCTTTCAATCCTTCGTGGTTTTCCGTCGTGTCAAATTCTTTATTCGAAGCGTATTTCGGTCACGTAAACGTATACTTTTGTATGATTTCTTTTTAAAAAAAAAAGAAAAAAAATGAAATATCGAGTAGATACATGTTGATCTCTCGTAACGTCACATTTAATTTCATTTTCAAAAGCTATCGTCAAAGGAAATCGTGTTTTAATGCTAGCGTAGATGAAATTTTATTCCAATTCATTTTGTTTTATTTACGAAATCAATAAAATCAAACGACTGCAATAAAATGTTTTATTATTATTTTATATCAAAGTAAAATAAAATTATTGTTTGTATTTTTACGTTCTGCTGACGTTTATTTCTTTTATTCCATATTTAACATTTTCCTCGATAATGGTTAGAAACCTCAAGATCTACTTAACAAACTATTGGCGGGTAACATCATGAGCTTGACTCACACGTATAGCGGGCAAAAATTAGTGAAGTATGGAAAAAGTGCACTTTTTAGAAAACATGTAATATCTTCACATCTAATAGTAGGATTCAACTAAATTCTATCAAATTCAATCAACTTAATTTATGCTACTTCGTAAGCACGAAACTTGCAGTGTCAATATAGCACATTTCATAAAATTATTAGTTTTTCTTAAGAATTAATAAATTTAGGACTAAACACTGGTCAGGTTTTACGGAAAACAACCAAAAACACCATTCCTGCCCAAAAACTAGTGATAATGAAAAAAAACAAGCATTTTGATAAATGTTTTACTAACACTTAACGTACGTTCTGCATAAAAGGTATTAATACCCGACCCGCCGATAAGTGCCAGTCTGTGGAAAAGGTATTAATACCCTTCTCGCCGATAGTGTGTTAAGACAAAATCGAGATCTTTTTTAGTATTTATTACACGCTCACTATTTTATTGTACCCTTATCGATAATCTATGATTTATCGATTTTCTGACTAACTTTCGAAGACATAACTCCAAATGATTTCCAATTTCTTTGTCGTTAAAAATACATTGAACCCAATTCTACGATTTCTGTGTCATTCGAATCTCTTTTCGTAATAGAAGAGATTTCTTTTTAAATTTAAAATCAATTAAATTCATAAGTGGTGATATTATTTTTTAATAATGTAAGATTTAAAGACAGATTGTTTTTTGTTGTGTATTAGAATAAAGTTTTATAGTTTAATATGCGTCTATGGTGTACGTGTGTATGTGTATGAGCGATAAGAGAACGAGAGAACGTTCCGATTTGGGTGTCTTTGAATGACACAATGTCTGGTTAGGTAAAAGACTAACAAAAAAGGACAAAAACATAAGTGTTTGAAAGAGAATAAAAGGTTAGTACTCGCTGGGAGATAATCCCGTACCCATCGTGTTAAATTTGACGATCATATTTAAGAACTTTAGTTAGTGTTTTAAAGAAACTGCTCCTTTACAATAGAAATTAACTCCTGTGTAAAATCTCAGCATATAATGGATTAAGAGTAGTAAAAAAGATAGAAGTTAGGAAAAGTAATTAGAATAAGTTAGTCAGTCAAAAACACATTCCGTATTCGTCAGTCACAAATTAATTAAAAAGTCTATCATTAGTTATTAAATCTGTATTTTGCATTTTGTAAAAGCGGTAATAAACAAACAAGTCCGAATTAAAAATCAGTGCATCTAATAGAAATTCATGCTTGTTAAAGTTATTTCTTAACAAGGGCTTTACTGTATGACGAAAAGCTGATCATCTTTTGTTTTACCAGAGGACGTAACGATATTAATTATAAATAACATTTAATTAGAATGAAATAAAATTCTCATAGAGAAGGGGATCGAAATTTGATAGCTTTTAAGGGTGAAAAATAAAAGTGACTACTTTGCTATATTGATAAATAGATTTCTAATAAATCTGTTTAGAACAAAATATTTATTCTCTCGTATTTGCTTTTAAAAGCATTTTTAAACATTTCGAGTTATTATAGGTTAACATTTAATATTACTCGTTTCGAGTGAAATTTAAAGAAATCTTTATTGTTTTCTTATACTTAAAACGTTTTTCCACGCGCTCGAAAGTTTTACTTGCTATTTAAAAAATTGCACGCAAGAAAGAAACTCGTTTAACACTCAGGCTTTACGGGTATTTTTAAAATGAACACGTTTCCAACGTATCTACTTCTATCCCCATTGAATTACTACTCGGTTTTACTTCGCTATGCAGTTTTTCGTTCGCATTTTCATAAGAAAAATATTTTCTTAGCAAATAAAGTTCGTTTAAATGTACAAATATACATTTATATGTATTTCTTTTCATTTTATCTATGTGGCAGAGGTCGAAACATTTACGATCGATTATCGAGATAGCAACGTATCTAGAAAATCTTCAATCGAAATTCATGCCCGGTAAAAAACGGTTGTTAGAACCGAAAGATACTTGGTTGATAGTCTCGTTATCTTTCAGCGAATAGTTTTTGATACCGCAACTTACTTTTCGTCCGGAAAATTAGTTAAATTTACGACAAGCACGATAATGTTTTTTTTTTTATAAAAGCTCTTAAAACTTCCGATATGCAGAACGAGCGTTTAAAGGTTTAGTATTTCCCCTTTTGTTCTATGTCCTGCAGAAATGAAAAAGTTCGTTTAACGATCTTCTGTCAGCGTACTGAAAATAGGGAAATGAACATGTTTCGAACTCGGTTATCGGTTACTTTGCTATCGTTTATACCAGTTATTATCGACTATACAGGATACACAGTACGCACGCGTGCATGTGTGTACACACGATAGTGAATTATCATTTTTCTTTTTTTTTTTCCCCTAGGGAATGGTGATCGAAATTGCTCATGGCAAATGAGAATGCTAACCTTTTCCTGCTAATCTATTGGTAATTTATGTTTTAATGATAAGAAAAAAAGCAGTTTAGTTAGCAGTTTCAGGGCGTACTACTCGGTCATTAGATCGCAATCGTGCGATCATAACTTTATCGAAAAAGCGTGCAGTAAATGAGAATCGTAGGCCTTCCGGAGATAAATTCATCTATAATTTATGTAAAAACGGATAAGCAAATAGTTAACTTTCCTCGAGGAAACAATTTTTCCAAGCGAACATTAATTAAGCTTAGACTTTACGAGCTGTCATTAAGTAGTAATTTACTTTGATTCGATTAAACTAAACGTGATACAATAGAGAATTTTAAACGTAAATAAATCGAGTTGTGATAAGTCAGAATATGAACGTATTTTTTGTTTGCATGCACTTTTTTATTTATATGCGTATTTATATACTTGTGTGTGTACATAGCCGTTGTTCGTAAGTCGTATTGAGGTCGAGCAATATTTTATATATCGACTCTCTGTGTGTATCACAGAATATTAAAATATTTTTAGGTCGAAGAATCGGACAATATTTGATATGTTTTCGCGTTCGGGAAAGTACACAAAGAGAAAGAAAAAGAGAAAGAATAAAACGAAAATTATATTCCACGGTGAAAGTTTTTTGGCTTCGGAAACGTAGTTACGCGTTTAAAATTCGTTTTCAAGTATTGATTGACGAAAGGCAAGGCTAGTCACAGAAAAAAATGCAATAACGTTTTCATTGTTTGTTACTAAAACGTTTTTGCCAAACTGGCACACGGAAAACGTTTATTTTCTTTTTTATTATTTAGTAATTCTTATCTTTTTTTTTAAATAAAAGAGAGAAGGACAGGTAATAAAAAAGATGCAACTATAGAACAAAAAGTATTTAAGCCGATACAAGTGTAAATATATGCATATACACGTATATAACATAATCGGTTTTATAGACATTAGTAACGATGGTGCATATAAAGCACTCGCGTGCTTTCAGACATCTCGGAAAGCGAGAGAGAGAGAGAGAGAAAGAGAGAGAATCAACGGCTACAAATCTAGTAGTTCTGACAACTCACTGACGGCTGCTTACCGTTTGCTTAGTGACGGCTGGTTATAGTTTTGGCCGAGTGCTTCGTCGATCGTGAACCCGTGCACCCTCGAGCTAACGAGCTGTTTCAACTTTGAACGTGTTGAAAGCTTCCTTCTCTTCATTCATCTATCTTTATCTCTCTCTCTCTCTCTCTCTCTTCCTTTCTGCTAAACGCAACCCCTCAAAATACCCCTTGCTTTTCCACTTACCCGAACACGATCATCCCTCTTTTCTTTTAAACATATTTTCTTTTCATTTTACATTAAAATCTAATCGAACTTATCGAAGATATTTATTTTTATTTTTGACAGCGCATATTATGTAAATTTCGTGGAAATTTTAAATATCGGAAATTAAAGTTCTTCTATTCGATTTTCTATTCTCCCTTTATTTCTGTGGTCGTTCCATAGTCGAAGTAAAATTAAACGTGGCCCGTTTTAACCGCTCTCTGTTCCCTTTCACGATTTTTCACTCTTCGACGATATAAATCGAACGAGTCGCACACGAGGTGGGACAACTTTTCGATTCGATGTCGTTCCATTAGAAGAATTTATATCTCGTACGTATTTTCTCTGATATTTTCATTGAAAAATTTACTTTATTTTTCTATTTTTCTTTCTTTCTCTCTCTCTCTCTCTCTCTTTTTGCTGTAAATAAAAGAATTATTTCACGAAATAGAATACCAGCCATAAAATTGACGGAAATAAAAACAATGTTTAAAATAAAATTAAAATTTATTTAAAATCAGTTATTTCACCAAATTAAATTTTCTTCTAATAATATAATGAATTTTTTACTGAATTTTATGAATGTCGAGAGATACTTAAACATTAATATGATTTGCGATAATTCGAGTATTTCGATTGTATCAATGACAGGAACGAGAAAATGGGTCGTTTGATTGACGTATTGAATGATATCGAAAATATGTCACATATTTGTCGACCTTTCTAAATAGAACATTGAACGATGTCTTTTGTTACGATCTAAAGGTAATACATTAACGACGGCAACCGTTTATCCGTGAATCTTTGTTGAAAGCAAAAGGTAAAAAGAGAAAGGATATAAAATTGTAGTTAAACCAGGCTCGAAAATCGTGTTATAGTCGAGATTGCGTGACGTATGCCTCGGCTCGTTACTTTGATATATTGACGACACGTACATCTCTTTGTACAATTACAAGCGACACATGGCAGTTAGCATTTTACGATGGCTCGTAGAAGCGCAAAAGTAACACGCTTGTGAGTACGAGCGAGATCGTCCTTTCTCGAAATAACCTTAGCAATTTTTCTCTCTCTTTTTCTCTCTTTTTCTCTCACAAGCTTTTCAACTATTCCACTGCGAAAAAGGGTTGTTTACGTGCCGAGAATTTCATCAGTCTTCATTCGAATCATTTTCCAAGGAAATATGTTTCCTTTATTTTTGTTTTTTCCTTTTATTTCTTCTACTTTTGCTCTTTTATATTTTTGAACATTACTTTTTCCAAATTTTTGGATATTCTCATTCGTTTCGCTGACGTCATCATCATGCTCCATCATAAGATCGATCGCATCCCTGAAGAGAATTTCCAACGCTAGTCTAATAATTCAGGAAATTGAATAAACCTACTTACCAATAGCATCGGTTTCAATAATAAAAGTTTCATTTTTTTCTGCTGTGTTTCTTGTCCGAATTTTGGTCTTCGAACATTCGAGTTTCTTTTATTCGTTAACTCAGCGAGTTCGAAATTTGCTGAACAAGAAAGCCTACATAGGCGAGGATACAATTTTGATAGAGGACCACGCAGGCTGGGAAAGATTTCCTAATAAAAATTTCAGCGATAGGAAAAATGTAATACTGCTATTATTCGATTTGCGTTGGTCAATTTGAACTCCGGAAAATATAAAATTCTTCATCTAAATATGATATTGCTTGTACTGAGGAATATGAAAGTTCAACTTTCTGTTGTATAATTATAATCAATTAATAAAAATGTAGTTTTATAACGAAACATTTTATTCGATCAATATAAATCGGTCTTTTTTACTTAATAAAAAATAAAAAATTTCTTTAAAAAAGTGAACTACTTTTAGAGATAATTTATATTCTATTATTTATATGTTAATAATACCGTATATTTTTATGTCTAATTATCTGACTATTCTTCTAATTTTTTCATTTGCTTTCTATATGCATTTAGTTTTTTGAGTAATAAATAAATAACTATATAAAAAGAAAAAGTAAAAATGGTAGAGTAATAAAAACTAGAAAAAGAGAGGAAAATTTAAAGTGCAAGCAGAACACGTAGAGATAATGTGGTTTACCAGCAAGCTGATCTCTTCTCTACGGTGGATGATGTGTAAGGTGGATGGAGAAACAGGGGACCCAATTAGCATCTTGTAATAAATATACGAGCCGCTCCGTGCAGGCTTTAGAAAAATCTCTTTGAGAAGTTCGCGGCACTGATGATTTCTATTCTGACGACACCAAAAATATAAATATATTATAATTCTTTTTTCTAGGTTTTTTTTTTCTACTTATTGTCATGAGATTTTTCGCACACGCGCATCACTATTATCTCATTAATAAGGCTATGCAACACGTTAATAATTCAATGATTAAAAAGAAAGGAAAAACGAAAATATAGCTTCTTTGAAAATTAAGTAATCTTTTAGAAACAAATCATTTCTATCGCATTAGGAGGTTTCTTAATTATTGTGCGTTATCATATCAATTTGTTGAACTTACGAAGAGTATTTAACTCTATAAACTTCGTAATTATAAAATGATTTGAAATTAATTATAAGTATTTCACTGATACCCAATTAAGAACATTCATAGATGTGTTTAAAATTACGATGCTAAAAAAGATTTTCACTTTAAAATAATATATGTTATATCTATATAGACACGTATGCATATGTCTGCGAGAAAGTGAGTGAAAATGTCGGAAGAGACAACGAAATATAGAAAGCAACGAATGGTTGATACTTCTTTTATAGTTTCATAGAATTTTGAAAAAGATTACAAGATAGGATGGAAATTCCAAGATAGGATAGTATTTTCCAAGGATGGAAAATAATATCGTGTTTGAAAAGATTGTATAAAATATCGATTTTATAAGTATCTTTCAGGAAACTTCTATAATGAAATATCTTATACGAATTTTTGAATAAAATGTACTAATTACGAAAATATATTTGATATATGTTATAATAAATTCTTTAATTCATATTTCGCACATTATCTCTCGATCTAACAGAAACCAAGGAATATTTAATCGTCATGTTAGTTGTAAGTACTATCAAGGTACGTAGAACAAGCCTTAGGAGGTGGGAACACATTGGTACTGCACCGTATGCGCCGCAAGTACAATTCATTTGGCCGCACCGATAATTATAGCAATTTATTCGCGGTAAACAGGGATCATTAATTTCAGTCGGTGCATAACGCGCGCATACATCACAGGAATAAATTATGCGAACATATATGGAAATCGGGCTAGGCGGCAAGTCTGCGCCAGTGGTAATGTGGAAGGAGAATTTCGAAGCTATCGCAGAGCTCTTTAGAACACGTGGTAACACACGTGCTATTATGCGGAAAGCACATACGGAATATACATACGTCTTCTCGATGCCGAATCTTCGTTGAATCCTGCTAAATCGAGTTGTCGATAGATATATACATGCATCTATACGTACACATATCACGTACGCATACGTAAACATGCATATACATTCATAAATATATATATATGTACATATTTCGACTTAATTCGCACGTGCAACGATCTTCGGATTCTCTGAACGAAAGTCACAAGGAAATTCTCTCGAACATCGGGAAAATTTTATTCCAACCGCGTTATTCATCTTGCCCGATATATGTTACATTTAAATATTTTAACGCAGCGGGTATCATTCGAAAGCTTGATCGATCTTCACAGCTTGCGTGATGGTATGAGAAGGAAAAAAGAGATGGGTGGGAGGAAGAGATGAAACGGGGATATAAATCTTAGTCGCCTGAATATGCAGTGGAATCAAACGTCGACTAGATTTAAGCTCGTTCGTCATTTCCCGGTATTACTACGGATTTAGATCTCGCAACAAGAAGCATCATCATACTCTATCTTTTTTCTTGAATGGAATCTTCAACGTTTGTGACATTAAATAAAACGAATTGGAATTTTTCTATTTCTCCGAAATAAGAATAGAATGTTAATATCTTCGTTGCATTATTTGATTTTCGATATTCTAATGTGATTTAATGCGCTTCGTGATCGAGATCATCTGCGATTCTCTAGAAAGTAAGAAATGATTAATCATTCTCGTAGTACAATAAATGTCATGAGAATTAAAATGTTCACTTGGGAGGTTATTTTATCGAGCGTGTAAGATCGATTATGATATTTACGGAAAAGATAAAAAACAAAAAAAGACAAAATTAAATAAAGTACTATATCCCCTTCCTATGTATGCACAAAAGATTGATAAATTTCACTCTAGTCATTCATAAACGTACTTCTCCAGCACGGCGAACGTCACCTCACACAATTGCTCATTATTCGACGTTCGCAGGCGTAAAGTCAATTCGAGAGGACGTATAATTGATCGTTAAACGCGTAATTTATTCATTTCACGAGCATTCTTTTATAGCCGATTCGAATCACGCCTCGTTTCATCCCGCAAATATACGCGAACGAATTTTAATATCACACCATCGATTTGACGAACTTATGAGAATCGTGAAAAGGTGAAGTTCAATACGCATGAAATTGGCAATAACGATATCTCGGGGAAATAAATACTTTAGAAAATATAATATAATAATCGTTAAGTAAGAATTCATCGAAATGAAAAATTGTCTTTCTAAGCGAAGTATTCGAATTACAAATCGGACCGCTTAAACCGAAGACGGACGTATTCCGATACGGTGGTTAATCGACTTTTACATAACTCCATCCATTTTCTTCGTTTGCTGGGGATGCGGGAAAGTCAATATCGAAGTGAAGAAGAGAAGAGAGAAAGAGAGAAAGAGAGAAGTATTCGAAACGAGAGCAGCTCCGATTTCCTCTTCTTCTCACCCGTTGTCGTTGTTCACAAAGGAACATACATATACGCGCATGCTTGACTGCAGTCGTGAAATTGCACTCGCGCGAGAAATTCCTTTCTCGAAATTCCGGATGTTCTCTCGTGGGACAGCTTCGACTTCGGTGTCCCTCCCTCTCTTTCTCTCTTTCTCTCCCTCTCTTCGTCACGTATATTCATGCACATTCATATACACGTGGCTACCCCCACGTCGTATTATAATTGCGCCAAGTCCCCTGCATACAATTATTATAATAGCGCGACGATATAACTGGATTTCGTCGTACCGAAGTGAAGTGAAGCCAGCCATGTTACTAGTCGCTGCCCTACTATTGCTTTTCCAATGTATGTATATATGTATGTGTGTATAGTTACATATTGTATATACGTGAGTCCTTCGAGGAGAGCATTGTCTATTGTCTCGTTCGTAGAGCCTGTTGGACTCGCGATTGCTCGACGAACAGTATTTGCAACCCAACGCATTCAGTTTCCTGTGAACCGTTCAATTTTCCGAGGTTACGAGGGCGAACTGATCGAAGACAAATACTACACATCCTCGAGATGGCAAAAGATTTTTCATTTTTATCTTGTTTTTTGATTTTTTAACTCCAGATGTCGTCAACTCATATCGTATCGTCGAACAACGTTAATCAATTTTTTAACTACCCGGCTAGAGTATTTTATAGCCTTTGTGTGTTTCTCTTTGATATACTTCTTTTTTTCATTCTATAGTAACGTTCTCGATAGAGTTGTGTATGGAATATCGAGTATTAATTTACAAGCTCGTGTTGTAACAATTCAGAGAGCTTTTTTCCTCTGCGGAGTAACATAGCCTACGGCATATCTATTTGTTACGATCACATCTACTATATACATACATATATATATATATATATATATATATATATATATATTACATAGAGTTACGGGCGTTCCTCATGGAATAAATAAAAGTCATCTGATGTTTTTCTTTCAGAAAAATAAGGAAAATGATTTAGATCGTTCTGTCTAGTATTCTATGCAAAATGACGTAAATCAAGTATTCTCTCGTTGAAATGTATTAGGAAATTTTTTCGTCGACTCATTTTTATCTTTATTTCTTTATGATTAATAGTTATTATCAAACTTATAGATTTTTCTTTGAAATTCTTTTCAAATTAATCGAACGTAGAAAAACACTAGAGATAGAATAGTCGATCATTTTTATTTTAAATTAAATTATTTGAAAGATCTATTTTAGATAATGATCTCGTTTCTATCCCATCGATCTCTATTTAGAAATTATTCAACATGATGAACTCGTTCCACATACGGTTCTATAACTCGAACAAGATTGTCTTCTGTACGGTTCCTTGTACGCTTCTAATTGAACAGGAATATTCCTGGTATAGGTACAGGTAAGACAGGAATAGTCCTCTTAGACAAACACGAATCTTGCTTTCATGGATATCTCAGGGTACCCTCCATTTGGTCTATTTCCCTTGTTATCAACAACGCAATTACCTCCTAATGTCAATGTAATACCACCTTTCTAATTCGATGTTCTGTATAGAACGTGTACGCCTTAACTAAGTTATTCGATCCTTCATCGACTAAAATGGCAACTTGGAATGTACTAATTCATATCGTGATGTAATAAATAGATACTATATTCTTATCGTTTTAACAAATTTATTCATTCAAATTGGATTTTTAAATTCTTTGCTTGTTATTAAATCTTACAAAAAGTATAGTCTATGATAACTACTAAAACAACTAAGAGTGAATTAAAGTAAATAGTAATATGTACATACGTACCATAGATGCATTCGGGAACACGAATAGAATATTTAGATTTTCTTCTTCATAGCAGACGAAAACACGCCGAATTGAATCGTCTGCTTTTGACGTATGCATGTCTCCTTTACGTTCTACGCTCCTTGTGGAATTGATGATGATCGACGCTTTCATACACTTACTATTAACCGTTGGCAAACCTGTCTCGAGCACTAAGCTAAATGGGATACCCTACGATGTAACCTCGAGACGATAGACATTGATAATCGATAATATCCAATGTGCCAATCAAAATGTTTCAAATGTAAAAATATCTATATTTTCCAAATGTAGATTGCGTTCTTTTCAGAATTTTAATAGTACGAACGACGATGGATAACACAATTATTAATATTTTATTGCGAAGAAAACAATAAAATAAATTTTCTTTTTCTTTTTTTTTTCTTTTTCTTTTTCTTCCAGAAATTTTAGAAACTTGCAGAAATGCCAGACAAAGAATAGCTGCCCCTTGCGAGCACGTAATGTCAATTTATTAGGAAACTTCATTCTTACTCGTAGTAGTCGAGGATCTATTCTCTTTTTCAACTAACTTTATCTAATGCACCGACTGCTTAGTCGTAAGTCGACGAGTAAGCGCGAAACTAGACAGCTGGCGTCAACGTGGTCTCCTCCTCGTCATTCTGTTACACCATGTTCTCGTTGCTATACTAGTCGTGTTCGTAATTCTGTCAACGCGTACTACGAAAACGCAACGCATACACGTTTATGATATGTATCTTCTTGATGTTACGCGTGTTTCAATGCATTCTATATTTTCCGGGATATTCGTATAATACTTTGAAACTCTTGCTCAGTGTTTTTGTGAATGAAACATGATACCGTTGTCGGTTAATATTTACAAATATCGACGAATTTTTCTGTTGAATTTATTTTTTAGAAAAAAAGACACACAGGAAATTTTTTAAATCCTAAAGTATTTCGCATCGTTAAATTTAAATTTTATAATTTACTAGTATTAAGGGGAAAACCAGAGCTGGTAGCTACGTATTTCAGATTTTAATGTTTGCAATTTTTATTGTAATTATATAGTGCATAAAAAAAGTTGCTAAAATATATTCTAGCTCTTTCTCTTTACATATCCTAAAGGCAACTTTTGAGAAAATACATACAAAATAAACGAGATAACGTTTATTTCATAAAATCAAAATGTATCAATTTATCTTACTGGATGGCAAATTGATACATGTGTAAAATACTGTGGTATTTCTTTTAATAATTTTATTACATAGAATATGTGTTATTTCTCTCTCTCTCTCTCTCTCTCTCTCTCTCTCTCTCTCTCTCTCTCT
>NW_014569552.1:1759727-1854093 GCF_001313835.1 Polistes canadensis
AATATATATAAAATAAACAAATATAAATGAACTATTTACTTTTTTAAATATAATCGACGGAGTGAATAATAATCAATTAATTAATTAAAAATAATGCACGGGTCTTTAATATATTTTTCTCTTATTTTATGTAAAGTCATTTCATACAAAATACACATAGAATCCATTCTTGACTTTGTCCTCAAAAAAAGCATCAATTTATTCCATTGAAAGTCATTATATAATATAAAAGTATTTCCATTAAAAAATGTGGAGTGTGAAATAAAAGAAGAAAAAGTAATTACCTCATTTTCAAATAATTAAATGAAAAATTAAATTACTCTACAAAATAAAGTTTCATGAAGCGTCTCTGGACGAATTAAAAGGTCAATACGAATATTTTTTTTTTTTTTTCTATAAAAACTTAAATAATTGCGAATAATTCAAAAAGATCAATTCTTCATTCTCTGTTTTTTATGATCGCTGAATTAATATTTTTCAAAAAACATTTTATGCTTATCAAAGGAACATCGAGTTAAGAAAATTTTGCTTACTACAAAACGAATAAAAAAAATAAATATATAAGAACAATATGTTTTTATGTATATCTGAGGATGAGAAAAAATTCAAGAAGTGTGTGCATCGATGTTTCTAAAATTATTGATAGACGATTTCTTTATATAGAAATGCTATTCTTTATCTATCATGTGTGTGGTGATATGGGTATGAGTGTGTGAGAGTTTATTGTAGAATGAAAGAAGAAAAGACCGTTTCTCTAGACGGAAGTGCATGTTTTGTTTGTAAGGTGACACCGATTGAACCTATCGCCTATTGTGTGGTCACACCGAAGTTTCTAGAACATTCCCGATCCAGAAGTACAAGAAGAATCTAGAATTTTTACGATTGGGAATAGTCGGGAAATTTCGAGAAAGAATGCAAGGAAATGACGAGAGGCGTTAGAGGGGGATGATAAGTATATATAGACGGCAAAAAAAGGGCTAGCGGGCACGTTTTAGTATTGAATTATTCTTACAACGAATGCTTGTGCATGAAAGAAAACGAAAGACAACGGAGATGAAGAATTAAGTACGATGATATCTTCATTAAGTAAGGCGTTTAAAAATAATACATAATACAGCGTGTTGATTAATTATTAATTTAGATTATAGATACTTACCATTTTATTCTATCTCATTTTATTATATTTCATTATACCTTATTAAATCTTTTAATATATAAAACATTATTATATATTATAACGATATTAAATAAAACAAATTATAAACAAATAAATAAAACAAATCTTACATATATAATATGTATTATACGTATAATACTTGCAAAATATTCGATAGAGTAAAGATTCGATGGGTTTGTAAAATGGTTACCTCGAGTGCATCACCAACGTGAAATTTTTGTACTCGACCGTGATGACAGATTTTTTTTATCTCCTTCTCTACGTCGACGACGAACGACGATGAAAACATTTCTAGTCAAGAATTTTACCCTCTTTATATATATAAAAAAAAAATAAGGAAAAAAAAACCAGAAAAAACTCTCTCGGTATTTTTTCGCCGCACTATTTAGAATATTGTCTCGGAAGAAATTTACCGACCACACTTGCATTTTTGCCATGATAACTTTTTCCGACGACGACGACGACGACGACGAGTTCCGTTATTTGAAGAAGATTTAACGAGTCAGAAAATTGTCGCTGGCATCCGGAACGACGTCTCGCTTGGGAGAAGGAAAATGCAAAAAGATTCATAGTGATAAATGCGATTTGGAATTTTAAATTCAACTTACTATTAGTTTTAAAAAATTTAACTTACTAGTACATTTGTGATTTTGTTTCACGCGAGATAAGTTTGAAATTTGTAACGTGTCTTTTAGTGCTCGCAAATGTTGTATACCACTGATTATGAGAGTGCATTTTATATTTGGTTGGTCACTGGAAAACTCCGAAAAGGAAGAAAATTAGCAGTCGGAGAAAAGAGAGACGGACAAGAAAGAAGAAAAAAAAAACACACACACACACACACACAAAATAAAGTAAAATGGAGAGAAGTTGAAATCCAGAGTATAACGCTAAGCTGTTCCGCGGACTTTTTAATGTGAAAAGGATGTAAATTTTGAGTTTCATGGTGAAGCTCAAAAACGTGAGACGGTGAGAATAGCTTTTAAAGAACCGAAGGGGGTCTCATGCTATATTCGCTAACGTGTTCTCGGGTGTCCCACAGGATCAGAAAATTAAACTCGTCAACGAGCGTTAGATTTTGACGCTTTTACGCTACACTGTTGTCGGTCCTTAATCCCGGATGAGTATAACTTACCATAAAGGAATTCACCTGTGAGATTTTCACAAAGGTTACACCGCATAATAATACGATTTAATGTATCTCCTTAACAAGCTAAGGTAAAGCACGAGAATAAGATCTTTCTATTCTCGACTCGCTTACGTAAAAAAATCTACATTAACTTTAAATAATAATTCGTAAAATGGAATATATATGCAACACGCGAGATACAATGAAATTTAAACGAATTTATGAAACCTTAATGCGCAAGTGAGAAAAATATTTTTTAAAAATAATTAACTCGTAATTCAAAATAAATTTCTCTAATTTAAGAAATATCTTGCGGGATTTTTTTTAGAAAGAACGATATACGGTGTATAAAAGACAGGAAATTCACACGATAAATGTTTTAATTTACAATTTACAATTACTATTAACTTTCAATAAATAACATTCGTATCCGTTATTATTTTTCCCAACATTCTATTTCACAAAAAAAAAAAACAATAAAATAAAATAAAAAATAACTCTTCCTCTCTTTCTCTCTCTTTTATATTTGTTTCAACGATCGGTAAGGGCCATATACGTTTTATTCAAATATTCGTAGGGCGAATTGCGGACGAATACCCACGATCCTAATGTAGTGCATAGCTTGAAAAGAGGATTCGCGGGACATTCAATCGAATTCAATAGAAGTTCGGTGGGATCGCGGTATTCGCAACGTTCTCGTATGTACTTTCACGAGAAAAACCACTCGCATGATCGTCTTGCGTCGCAATTCTCGAGAGACGGTCGTTGAAAATGCGGACCCACCGGCAAAGCTGCTGTTGCTAGTGATGGGAATAGAGGATGCTGAGATGCCGTCTATGAATTCGCG
The DNA here is from genome assembly GCF_001313835.1 of Polistes canadensis. Taxonomy (NCBI): domain Eukaryota; kingdom Metazoa; phylum Arthropoda; class Insecta; order Hymenoptera; family Vespidae; genus Polistes; species Polistes canadensis. Next base: position 1,762,881 of record NW_014569552.1, read on the forward strand.
TACGCGCGCGCGCGTGTGTGTGTTTTTGTGAGTGTGTTTGTGGATACGATAGAAAATGAGGGGTAGTTCCGTCCAGACCAGAAGAGTTTTGTAGGTCGCAAGTAGTAGATGAGAATGTTGCTCTTCTAACCTCGCTCAAGAGTCGAGTTACTGTGAGAGGCGTGAAAGAAAACGGAATGAGTGTATCAATGTGTGATTGTGTGTGACTATGTATGACTGTGTACATACCTTAACTTTTCAACTATTGCAACAAATTGGCTCTGTCAAAAAAAAAAAGAAAAAAAAAGAAAAATCTAATAACATTTTTCTATACAGTTTTCAAAAACAGTTATATCATAACGGACAACAATTCAAAGATATTTATTTTTTAGTCTATACAGTTATTTATTATTATTTATTATTAATGCTTACGTGATAGTCGGTCAATAAATGCAGAATAAAATTAAGAGAAATAATTTAAATAATATTTTAGAAGCATGTGTAAGTATATGCCTGCATATAAATTTACGAATAAAGTACAGCGTGTTTGTAATATTTTAAATCAATTTTAAAGATAAGCACGATCGTGAATAATTCTTGTTAGAATAAACATGTAGTTGCCCGTCGTTACGTGAAAATGTTGATTATTTAAAAACACAGGTTTATTTTTGCATATAAAGTATTTAATCATCTTAAATACTGAATTAATCATACAATTAACCGTATAATAATGTTTATTATTTTTTTAGTTTTTCTTAGAAAATATGTATGCCAAATCAAGGATAAATAAAAGAAAGCATTTTGTGAAGACGTGTGCAAAGAAACGTAGGATCATACGTGGTACAAAAACAAATAGTGTTGCTAGGATTTCCGAAAAAGCAAATGACGGATCCAGTTTTGATCCGCTAATATAAAACGTGGGCAATGTGATGCACGTGACGCGAAAGAAGTAAAACAATGGACAAAGACGCTGATCATGAGGCGCGTAGGATGAAATCATTCCGTGTAAAATAACAGTGTTAGAAAAAATTGTAAGACAGGATTGTAAGGCGAAAAAAGTAACATACGGTTATTGAAATATAATTCGTTCTTCTATTTGTTATATTCAGCATATTTTTACGAAATTTTTTCTCATACGTCACACGTAAGGAATTATTAAACAAAGTGGTTTAAGGTACTAAGTTAAAAAAAGGTTTTATAGCGAAGAATACTTCATAAATTATAGCGTATTATTGACAACGAGTCATTTTTCAACGGCTTATAGCATGCTGTACTCTTAGAAAATTTCATATAGTCTTATTACATCATAAATTTTCTGCATTGTCATTTTTTCTCGTTGGTAATAATTATTACAAGTACAGATAATTGATCATGTCATCTTCTTGGTACGCAAAATACGTGCCTGAATTGTTTAATAAAGAAAGATGCATAAGTTATTAATAACGATAAAAAATACTTATTTTGTTAGTTACTTATTATTCAATTTAGAAATTTAATTCACCGCCATTAATATTACCGTAATTAGTCTTTTATTTTAGTACGTTTACAACTTTTAATTTCAATCAATTTTATGTAATAATTACTGTATAGAAAAATGCAATAAAGTAATTCATATATTTTCTCATTATACATATATTTTACATTATACATATTAAAAATTTTTTTTTTTAATAATGATATGATATTTATAATTATATGGCATGGCGCAGAGTCACGCGTTTAAATTATATTTCATTATTACATGACGTACAAATTGGTAGAAGTAGATAGGAAATTGAATTGTTAAGGGCACCTGCATATTGGGCGTGAAGTAGACATGCTATATACGGGATGTCCCAATTGAAGCAAGCAATCTAAATATTTCTTTTATTTCCTTTTTTTTTTTAATATAAGCAATATTTCTGACATAATAATAATGGTTTTAAATGGAGAATCATATGGAAAAAAAGAATTTTTTCTTTGAGTTCATCTTTTTCTAATTTTTTTCAAAGTATTAGGGTTTGTATTCTTATTGTTTTTACACACACACACATACATTTATTAGATTATAAAATATTAAATAAATATAAATATTTTTCTTTTTTAAAGATGCTTATCGTTTAATATATTATCATACATTTTTTTGCCTTTATCCCAAATAAGTTTCTCCCGTTAAATAGTTTCCACTATCACATTCACTAAAAAATGTTAACCTTCTGCATCGATAAACTATGGGGGGTAGACTTTACTGCTATTGGAAAGACAATCTAGGAAATGGACGACAATAATCTTCTTTCTATAAAAATTCATGAAGCAACACCATTATCATTATTCGATCACAAGGATTCACTTTGACCAGCATCATTACTCGATTCACTTAACATCACGAAAAACAACTATTCGAAATCGCATCAGTTCCTAACGACGCAGATGAACCAGCATCAAGAAAGAAAACACAAGCATCGTAGCAGCAAACAACATAGCTGCAGGCAACATATTCATCAAGCGGCGCATCGTCGGAGCATCATTCAACAATCCACAACGTGACAACAATCAACAACGCAACATCAATCGATATCACAAACTACAATGGCATTTTAGTGATAAATAAATAGCATAGTACCGATCAAGGCAACGATTGTACAACATCTGCTATATATTACGTACTTAAATAGGTGTCTATATCAGTATTACAAGTAATATTTGAATTACATCAAATATTTTCACTAACTAAAACGTGAAATTTTCTCGATAAATTTTCTCGAATATGATCAATATCTTCTATATTATATATATATATAATTTATTTTATATAAATATACTCATTCGTATAGATAGTATACGTAATCAAGTGAATTTAACCGAATGTAATCCTATTAAATAAAGCAAAACACTCTATTGCAATGATACTATCCAATATTATCAAATATGTTCATGTTGAAATAATATTTTTATATAAATTAATTTTTAAACTTATCTTGTGTGTGTGTGTATGTGATATTTAATCTGCAGGTCATAGAACATTCTGTTCTTTTTTTTGGTTTATGTATTATCTGTGGATAATGAAATATTCCTTTTTTAAATGTTTATGCAATAGCCGTGGATTACAGATTATTACATGTTTAAAGCTTAATTCAAGCATTGCGTGGCAAAATAATCATTTAAATTCGTATATTGAAAATGCTACAAATATTTTATTAAAACACTATTAAATTTTTTCTAAGCACAAAAAGTCGCTCGCATTACGCAAAAATGCGCGCGTAATTAACCCGCTGGTTTAGTGTTAAACTTACAATTAGCTTAATAACTTTCATGATGCATATAAATTCTCAGTTTCTAGCGAAATGAGAAAAACAAAGGAAAAAATAAAAAGAATTAATTCCTTGTAATTCTATCTTCTTTACGATCGTGAAAAAAGCATATTTCTCCGCCTATATATAATAAAATATATATCTAAATATATTCTTTATATTTTCTAAAATATTATTATTAGATTTAATATTATATTGAAAAAATACATATTTTTTTTGGGATCTTATATCGTATTTCTATAAATTGGACCACCAATAGCGCGTATTCTCCATAAACCAAACGAATTTTTCAAGATATAATTCAGACTCTCTTCAAGTTTTACAGTTGAGAAGATTCGATCTCATCAAAGTTCTAACAGGTTTTTCTAACATCGCATTAAAGCTATTTTCCTACCTTCCTACCTTCCTATCTTCTTATTTCTTTCATTTCTGTTTTTCTGCTTGCCTTAACATTTTCTCCTTTTCTGTTCTTATTCGAAAGAATCGTATTATCGCATCGATTCGCGAAAATAGCTCTTGTTTTTCTTGTTATATATGCTACGAGTAATTACCTTCGTTTTTTTCTCTTTCTCTCTTTCCCTCCCTCCTTCTCTTTCACTTTGAACGAGAAAATGTATTTTAATGAATTCGTTAATTTTTTTTCTATCATATACAAATGCATCCATGTACGCTTAAAATAAAAAAATCGGTATAATCGCGGAAGTATATACGTATATTCTATACTGTACGAAAATAAAAATTTCTCGTAAAATATACGTATATTTTAGAAAAATGGATGATCCTTTTCAATAAGTGAGTTACAATTGTTTTAATTGCGCGAGATATTATAGCGGCCACGACATTTATGTAAGTTGGTACTTTGAGTGTGGAATATGTTTCCTTTGAGTTCCTGATATTTATATATGATATAGGTATACGTTTTCTACGATATTTGTATGTACATATACCTATTTACGTAGAATCATAGAGATTCTTGCCTAACACGTTCGTCTAACATTGAGAGAGTTTCCTCGTAATTGCATTGCAGGTTTAATTAGTCAGAAATATCGCGATATCGTACGTTGTTTCATTTTGGAAAACGAAGATTTAGCATAGTTGTGTGAGAACCAAGTAGTATCGTTGATTGTAAACGAGAAGCTGTTTTGCAACGCTACCGACTCATCAGAATTACGCTCAGCAGGAATATTTTAGTTTAGTAAACAACTCGTAGTCGAATGTTTGTTAAATAATATAGTTTCAAAGTTATCCTAAAAATATGTCACAAGAAGATTTAAAGTATGAAGTGTTCCTGTATATGAGAGAAAACATTATTTATAAGAGTAAATACATTGTTTATGGATAAACAGAAAGGATAGAAATGTATAAAATGCTAATTTTACAGTATAAATTCCAAAACGAAAGAGATACATTTTGCATTTGGCTTTACGACCGATACTTTTGAAAATTATGTCCGATGCACGTATAGAAACAGTATACGTAAATTATGAAAATTTGCAAAATAACGTACATTTTGTTATGAGTTTGAAATTGATATGAATTCGATTAAATGTTTCATTTGAATGTTGTTAAATAAAATAAATGTAATTTCAAATAAAATAAATCGAGAAAAAAAGGAAATATAATAAAAAAAGTGTTCCCGTAAAGGTTGAATGGAAAATGTATATACTCTGTGTGTTTGTACGTGTATATGTGATACTCAAAGTTGTAGCTTCGGATTTGGAATCGACGCGTGGGTTTATCCGTACCGTCAGTAAATCAAGGAACAACGAGGGTCGTTAACGTAGATCGTTTCGTTCAATAAGATCTCGAAATAAGGTGGTAGGAAGAAAGGAAGACGATAGTAAGTATATCGCCCTATGCGAAAAGGAAAGTCGTTTTCCAAGGGCTCGTAGAAAATCGGATATATTATCAAGTTGGTCGTATCGTTTTCCTAAAGCGATTTGGATTACCTATTCCGGAGCTCATATTATGCGGTTCGTCCGTTCGAGCGTCTAACCACAAACGGACGGACGTTTTCGGAAAATTCTCTGCGGGTGTTGTACTCGCTGAAGCTCGAATGTATTTCGCGCGAAAATGCCTCGAGCTAAATACAATGACGGCTGAATTTTCTATAGAAATACACCTCTATTCGGTACTATCTCTCTTTATATTAAATACTAAATTATTGATAGAAGTTAGAAAATGTTTAGAAGTATATTATCTATTTTCTGAGATCTATGCATATGAGTCGTTCACAGTCCAAAACGATTAACTCTACTTTTCGAATTTTTAAAAATCTTACTATCACAACATTTGATCGATACTTATCTTTTAAATATTTAAAACAAAAGTCTTTAATATTTAAATTGAACATTACTAAATAAAAACAATTTTCATAGTTGTTGAATAATAAGTGATACAACAATGTATTGTATATTACTTTAGCAATTCTATTTGTTTTTTGTTTTATGGAGTTAATCGATTTGTCAAGTGAGTGACTCGTATGTAAGTTCGAATTAAAAGTCATATAAAAAGATAACATTTAATAAATCAGTATGCAATGTACCTTTTCTTTCAAGTTCGCATTATTTATCTAGAAATTAAAATTAATATTAAAACGAAGAAAGAGGATAAAGCTTCGTGACAAATGTTTAATTATTTTTTTATTTTTTTATTTTTATGAATAAGTAAGTGTATATGCAGGGTGTATCCGTATGTACAGTAGATTCTAGCTAACGTAAAAGCGATTTTACATATAAAAATAAGCCAAAAGAAAGAATCATGTTTCTTTGTTTAAAGCTTTGTTTTCGAGAATACCGTATATTTTTTTTGCTTACGCTTTTGTATTTATTGTCCACTGTAACGTTTATATTGTGTCACCAGTCGAATGATTTATCTCTTATACGTTCAGTCAGTCTCTATCAATCGAATTTTGACGATGACGCACCAACAGCTGCTGAATATTATAGACAACGATTTTCAAATCGTCGCAGATAAATGGAAGGATGATCCAATGGATAGAGCAGAAATTAACTGAATAAGGTTCCTTTCATGGTTATTATCAATATGATAGTAGCAGGTCTTAAATTTAGAATTTTTGAAAACAATTTCTCGAAGACAGGACCTCAAACGAAAAAGTACTCCCTTCCGACTACTTTTTCAACTTATTTTTGCATCTGTAATCACCTTCCGTCGAGTTATATCACCCATCTGGATACGTCTTTTATATATAGAGTTTTTATACATATATAGAATGGGACATTTTAATGTGAATATTTCAAAGTTTTTCTTCCTTATGAATGCATAAGAAAAATCTTGAAAGTTCTGATTATTTTTTTATTACCACGGTTATTACATAAACGAAGATAATAAACTTTCTTCCACAAAGTATTTTTATATCTACGTCTATGAGAAGCTATAGTACTCGAGGATTTCAATTTAAATGTTTCACCCTGTATATCTGTATACGCCTTTACTTCTACTTTAAGTTACAATGCTTAAAAGTTTTTTTGAGATACGTTCTCCAAAGGGAATTACATATTATTGTTAGAAATTTTGTTGAGTATATAATTATACGTTAGTATTGAAAAATAAGGGATATGGTATTTTAATTTTAATTCGTCGATCGTACAATTAATATTTTCGAATTAATCGTGACGAAAATGTCTGGAGAATTTCAAGTAAACATATCGTTTTCTCTACGGGGTTTTCTCGCGTATTTTGTTTGTAATATCGAAATGAGATTAATCAACTCGAAGGTTTTTACGTCACCGCTCTGGAACAGTCTATTCATTTGAAATTTTACTTCAATTTTATAAACGCCGTAAATCTCTTCGTGTTTCGTGCGGATAGCCGTAATTACTCGTTGCACACGTCGAGCAACTCTCTTTGCTTTAAACACGCAACGATTTCATGACACGACCGGTGAGAGCCAAACGAGATTTCTCGCATTATTTGCGTGAATAACATTTTAATAATATGATGCGTGCCATAGAGATTTGACATGAGCAACGTTCCGCTTCTCCAAACAAATTAAATTGAAGAAAAGTTACTAGAAATATAGTAATTAAATAAGTTTAATTGGCATGATATTTTAATTAAGTTTCCGATCCAATTCGATCATATTGTCTAGATATTCAAATATATATATATATATACTTCGTGTATACATAAATAGAAAGAATATTTCAAATTAATTGAGTATGTAAACAAAAAAATGTTTAAATGCATAAGATTATTTTATCTTCGCGAGTTCAACGATCGAGAATCACTTTGAGAAAGCATTTAGAAGTAGATTCCAGCTTTAGTGAATCAGTGCAGAGCGTTATACCAAGGCATTGGATTTACCAATTTGTGGAACTTTCGATCCACCTGTGGATTATTTCCAAGCAAACTCGAGTTAGACGAGCTTCTCTCACGTCGTCGTCGTCCTCGTCGTCGTCGTCGTCGTCGGCTGCGACAACGCAACGCGTCGTTGAATTTCGGCCGTAACGTACATATGTATAGTCATCCTGATTTACATCGAGTATTAATATGCATGTAGAATTAGAAGATAAACTTGTATGTAGGAAACGGTTGATGGTCGATTCTAGATGCATAGTTTGATATTCGAACGTTTAGGTATATTAAAATTGTGCGTGTCAAAAGTTAAATAAGTTTTTTACAAAAGTTTTATTTACTTTTGTATTTTCTTTTTGTTAACGTTCACGTGACAGGTCGAGCTAGATGCAATTTATTGTGGAGTTCGTTTTCCGACTTGTTTTTCTGACGATCTATCAGGATTGGATATAAATAAAAAGATCGAAAAATAAAATCACGCAAGCAAAACTACGTTGGTATCTATTCGTGAGTGTTACGTGAGTAAATTTAAGTAACGATCGATAATTCGAGCGTGTGTGCATACTTTAAATACGATCGGAGGTTTGTCGGTAAGCACGAAGTCTGTTGATGATCTAAACGGAGTTGGAGAACTTTACCGGACCGAACGCTTCGGAACTAATCTATACCGAACAATGGCGTAGAACTTCAAGCATTATAAATATACTCAAAAAGAAAGAATTTTTTTACAGATTTGTGTTCGCTCGCGTATAAGTTAAAAGTTTTAACAAATAAAATAAGAAGTAAAAAATTATTACGAAAGAACTTAAGAATTTTTCAATTAGTTATAAAAGTTGTAGATATATGCATATTGAAAAAAGTTGCGTCTATGTTTTGGTTTAAACACTTATTAACTCGATTTAATATTCCTAATCCATTCGAAAAAGTTATGGGGAATGTAAAGATTATTGATTATATATCGTCATTTATAGAATTAAATTGAAGAGAAAACGATATCGAACGTCTACGCCTTTGCAATGAGATTCATCGGAACGAGCAGACTGTTCACGCTCGAATCGCGATGCTGCGATGCACATACACGAAGAGTACCACCGAAAACTTCATCCTGGAATGTGAATGTCGAAACAAGCTATGCGAAGAATCCGATTCGTCGTCACTCAGACTTCCACCTTTTAAACCTTTACTGTTTACTAATGTTACGATGGTTTTAAGGTGGTTCAGAAAGTTCAACGGAAAACATCAAAACTTTAATAAAAAATAAGAATTATCGCATAACTACTTCCATAAATTTGTCAACGTGACGACTTATTTTATTTTTCTTCCGATCCCGTTTACTCGGTAAGTTAAACAAATCCCATAGATTTGTCAACCTTGAACGAATTTCATTGTGGTAATATTTAACGGATATCTATCGAATTTAATCCAGTCTTCTTAAAAAGGTAAACGCGGAATACCAGGTAGAGGTTGAGGATAGTTCGGAAATGAAACGAAATTTCATGGAACGGAATAAGTGTTATCGATTCAACAGAATAACGAGGATCAAGAGGGATTAACGTTATTCGATACGAGAGACTCGAAAATGGGAGAGAGGAAGCTAAAGCTGTAAACTCTAGGTGTATTATCAGCTTCGTATTATTACATTCGAGTGAAGGGTCAAGCGAATACGAGTGTTAGACGCACTCAAACTGTAATTCTCATTAGACCATTCAAGTTGACGTTTTTCTAACTCAAGATATATGTAAATTTATATAGGATACGCGTAATTATGTAATACATCTATTCGTATGTAAATCAAAACGCGTTTGAACATATATTGAATCGCAGCAGCATCTCTTGAAAAGCTACACCTCTGTTGACAAAATATACTTACTTATCCTATGATATATATATATATATATATATATATAGTATTTATTAATAATAAATAACTGATAAAGTCTCTTTACTCACGTGCTTCGTAGCGGTGTAGCCGGTGAATTGTTGAAGTCTGCTACTGACCATCTTCGTTCCGTTGTTCGGTGCTTTCTCAGTTTTGTGCCAAAATCCGATCACACCGGTTATGATTAAAGCGACGAGTGTTATAATACCAATCAACAAGGCTAATGTGACGATTTTGCTACGGGGTGATATTACCATCGCCATTTTTCCTTTGATATCGGTGCTCTCTGTATATGCACCTTTTCTATCCTTCTCTCTCTCTCTCTCTGTTTCTCTTTTCTTATCAATGAACAGTACACTCAACAAACAATAACGACCACCGCTCTATTGAAGTGGTCGCAAAACATTCGTATATCCTTTTAATATATCCTTTCTCTGTTTGTATCTATATGTATATAATATATCTATGTATATGAATATCTCTGTATGGAGGGCCAGGGTAAGGATGTGTAAATATAATAATATATTATTCTCATCGCAGGGCCATCCGTGAATTATTATAATTTTATTATGTCTTCGTATTCAAATATTGAAGACAAAACGTCGGGTGAATCTTCGTGGACCCTTTGTAAAGTCATCTGGCAGTGAATCGACCGCGCCCGAATCGATATCAAAAAAGGAAAATGGCTTCGATCCGTATCCAAAGACGCACTTGATATGATTTTACTAAAGATACAGAAGAATTGTTTCCTCTATTTCCTAAAACCTTTTTTCCATTCTTTGAAGAGGAAGTGCTCAAGATTGATTCGTTTATTTCTTCATCCTTCTGTCTTCCCTCTCTTTTTCTTCTTTTTATTTCTTTTGTGTTTTTTCTTAAGTCCTTCTTTCTTTTTATTCCGTCTACTTTCCACGTCGTTGCAGAAGAAAATAGTATTCCTATTTTTCCTTTTTCTTTTCTTCTCCTCAGATAACCGCAGTGTTCTCGAGCGGACGATTCACTGCAAATTTTGACTATTGATATGCGAGGATATGAATGTTTCTCGAAGTTTTCGAAAATTTCGTTGAGAAGAGAGTTCGGGAAGAGAGAGGAAACGAGATTGTTTGGAACTTTTCTTTCTCTCTTCTTCTCTCGCCACTATATTTTTGGTCCAATTATAATCCTCTAAGAATTAATGAAAAAGATAAAAAGAGAAATAAATTCTCATTTAAAAATTTTTTCTCTCTCCTTTTCGTTTTAAGAAGCGCTCAATTTCCTTATTTCATTTTCAAAATTAATCGTTTTATAATAACCGCAGTTGTACTTGCATATACATAAAAACACATACATAGGCGCGAGTGTAGAAGCAATGATAACTAGTCACAATAAAGTCGTCGGAAGGATCAACAATAACGTTACTACAGCCGCCACACGACGATGTACGATCTAAAAGAAATATAGTTCTAACTTTTCTTCTTTGCGTGATTCGTCAGCGATGAATGAGCAAAGCGAAGCACGTTTGCTAAAGTAATAAAACTGACTTCATTCAATTCCTACCGAATTTTTCGATTTTGTTAAGTTTGTTTTTTCTTATCCGTTACGATCATAATATATCTTTTGCGATAGAAAAAAAAAACAAAACGCAATAGTTAGTTGTATTGATAAATTTTAAATAATATGCGAAATAAATTTTTGATTGACTTTTAGTTGGTAATAAAACTCATCAAAATAATGCTAATTAAGCGTCGAGTCGAATGAGATTGAATGTTCGAATGAAAATTAAATACACATATATCATTTTTGATTAAAATTCGTAATAATTTTCATTAATTAATAGGTCGAATTTTTGGTAAAATTTTCGTGTAGCATAATTCGTAAAATTAATCAGTAATTAATTAATCGCACTTCGAAAGACCTGACATTGTGAAGGCGTGAGGAAGTGGGTGGTGAGGAAATGGGCTTGAGGGAGATAGAAACGAACGAAGTAACGAGAAACGCGGCTTTGATAGATTGCATTTATTTTACGGAAGCTTCGAATCGATACCAAGTGTCGTGAGTTACGCCGAGAGACTGGAAATTTTAATTGCCAGAAAACGCATTCGGCCGAGGTCTGTCGATCAATCAAAATCGTTATTTCAGAAGTTTATAAAATCAAAGTTATATTCATTTTGTCGAATATACGTCGAGTTTCAATACACAATGTATTAATATTTTGTAGAATTATTAATATATTATATATATATATATTACGTTTAAATATATATTTATTACATATGTTAACGTTTCAAATTTTTTTCGTATAACCTAAGAAACCGCTTTAGACTGGACCAATGCCATTTTTGGCATTTTTTAAACGTTATGAGAATAAGTTTCACAATCAGTCAAAAAAGTAACATTTATGCATGTGTTTCGGTGCATTCAGTCATTTATTAGTTAAAAGTCTGTCACGAGTTATAAAGTATATATTCTGTACCCTATAAAACCGATTCTAAACTAATAAGTCGGAATTTGGAAATCATTAAATTCGGAACTTACAATTAATAGTAGAAATAATTTGCTACATTTTATAACATTTACTAATCGTAGTTGGTGTATCATTGAGACGAAATCGATTACTTTATCATAAATAGGAGAATGTTATAATGTATTTATTAATTTATAAAAAAAAGAATTTGTGTAAAAAAATGTGTATCCAAGATTGTCGATATTTATACGATAAACAAAACGAAAAAATTATCAAAACAAACGACTACCTTCGAATCACTCATCAATATCAAAACTTCTTTCCTTCGCCTGAAGGAGGATTTGATCGTTCAATAATTCTAACGCATTCGTTACGAAAACGGATAGCTGTCGAGTCGCTGATTTTTTCTATGCCGTCCATCGACAGAAGAGGCGCGCCGAAAGCTCTTTTTCACGATTAAACAATGACGTATAGTCGATCTATGGACATAGTAGAAAAACCGACAACAAAAGGGATGAATTTCGTTGTCCATATTTCGAGTAGGTATATCTCCGCGTCGATAAATTGTAGTTAGTCGACTTTCATAAAGATATATTACTTATTAGTTCTGAGGCATCGTTCGTTAAAAAAGATCTCTAATAAGTAACTTACAAATTTCACTAGAATGATGTAAAATTAACTTTTAAAAAAAAATGCCTTAAAAGAAATATCCTTAATATAATAAATTGATTTATTTCCATAATTTTCATGTTATTTTCTGAAATAAAAAGTAATATACTTTAGTGGTATGACTAATAAGAGAATTATGACTTTTTTAGTAATAATGTTTAAAGAAAAAATGAATAAAAAAGAATAAAGAAACAATGTTCTATGACATTTAAATATTCGTTTCGTATAGATATAATCAGAATCGGAAATCATAAAAAGAATGTTTGTTTTTATAATATAACAAAGATCGAGTAAAGAAAACGAGTCTATGTTGAGGTACAAAAGTACTTAAGATACTCGACATACAACCGTACAGTCAAACTATACGACGGCGTTCAGCAAATTTTCAAGAAAATTGAACGGTGTCGTACCGAGTGCTCTTCTCGTAGATGTACACTTGCCAAGGAACGAGAAGGAGTGCCAGTCGAACGAGAAGAAGTGTTTGATGTAGCGACAACATAAACTCTAACCCTGTCGAGCAAGGAAGGATCGAGTTGAGGCAAGACTAGTGGGCTGGCTGTTCTTAAAGGAGTCAAATCAATTTCATTCTATTCGTTTCCTTGCCAAGTCACTTACTATCGTTTCATCTTCGACTTTTTCTTGTTTTTTCTTTGCTTTTTATTTCTTTCATGGTAATCAATTGCCGTTCATTTTTTCACGCCAATACAAGCCATACATACATAGTCTGATTTATTGAAATTAATTTTATACGAAGAAAGTGAATGAAGTACAAAATTTCGAAAATTTTTATATCGGATTAAGTTTCGGAATGAATCAAAATAAGCAGGGATGAGTAAGATCTATAATATTTCCGTTAATGTTATTTTAAACTTGGTTCCTTCCTAAAGTTATATTATTTAAGTAGTGCTGAATCACACACCCACACACACATATATATAAACTCGGAGAATATTGATTAAAATTGATGATCGCCGTAGATATTGGTTTTGCACCTGATCTATCTTTATTTAGACACTGATATAATAAAAAGAGAGGTATAGAATTCACGTGAAATTTAGCAGGCGTAAACTCGTTTCATTGGTTTAAAAACTTCAATTTTGTTTTCCTTAAAAACAAATTTTATATTTTATCATTCGATTCATATTTCTATTTTATTTAACATGAATTTGCACAAAAGGGAAATTTAGCAAAAGATTATAGCATCAGAGACGTTTTTCCTTTCGAAACGTCTCGAGATCCTAGTAACAGAGAATAAAAAAAGAAAGAGATGGAGAAACTAAGAAGCAAGACTTCCGGATCACGAGTTTTCCTCTCAAGCGGAAGTACTGCTGGAATTTGTTTCGAAAGTTGAAAAATTCAAAACGCGAGCACGCTCTAGGATCCGTACGCAGATGAGTGCGTTTCGTTTATACTCAGGACTCTCGACAAAAAATACATCTCGCATGACGAGAAATCCGTATTTTCTTCTAGTTTGTACTACATCCCTTTTTCTTCTGCTTTCGCAAAAATGCTATCATTCAGCATATTTTTCTCGCCCTCTCGCGAATCTTTTTCTTGCGATGTTTTCAAGATTTCCTTACAGAATGAGCGGAAGAATAAGAAAAAGGAAAAAAAAGAAAGTCATAAGGATCAAGGGAACGAAAAGTTTTGCTGGCCATTTATAAGGCCATTTCAAACATCTCGAATGTTCCAGTTTTTAAATGATCTTTTGGTTCCTCCCGGACGTTACTAAGATTTCAAATTATGACGTCGTTGCTCCAATTTCACGCCGAACACTATTCTCGGCACGTTCATACTATCTCTTTTATCGTTATACCATCTTCTTTATACTATATCTACTTCTTCTACCTTCTCTTTGGTATATACTAAATGAAGATATTTTATCTGCGAGCGTAAACGCTTATCCTCAAACATATTTCATTCGATATTTCTAAATCTTTTTCTATTAAAATTTATTCCTTCCTTTTCTTTTTTTTTACCTCGCTTCATTATTAGTTTTAATCGTTTATCGAATTTTAACGGATTTCAATATATATTCTCTGATAGATTATATGAGCATTATTATAGCAAATAATTCGCCAAAATATAAAAGCACTTGATAATTATCGTCTTTATTATTATTATTATTATTGTTGTTATATATAGTTCGCCATCTTCCATTAGGTTTATTTTCATGAACGATACATCAAGTTTACATTTCGTTTACATTATATTTTCAAAATTGTTCTTCAGATTCTCCTCGACATTTAATAGATTCGTAATCAATGGTAATAAAATTCGAAAACGTATCGTATTTCAAACAAAATAAACTATGATATACTCATGTATATGCATATTGTTTACAGAAACGAATAAAAATAGTAAATTTTTTATTTTTCTATTTTAAATACTTAATAATATGTATATTTATATGAATGATTTTGTATAAAAACGAATAAAAAAGCTTTCCTCTTTTCTCATTTTGCATAATTAATTCGAAACGTCAACTACAGATAAAAGGAACTCGATTATATATTACAATTTCTGTGCTTTTCGAAAAATTCCTTCACAGAGGTAACGATAAGTGATGTGCTTTCGGCGTTATTAAAGTCATAAAAACATGCTGGAGTAAATGGAGAAATAGGCGAGCGAAAGAAAAGAAAAGAAAAGAAAAGAAAAGAAAAAAATGTTTAGAGTCCTTTGAAACAAATAACTACTTTCAAGCTTTAAGAGATTAACCTGTGTAAAGCCGACTAAATCGTGAGAGAATAGAAATGAATTTAAAAATAATGAGAGTATTTTAGTAGAAACGAAATCGTAATTTTTAAGGAAATATTTTAATGAGAATAGAGAGGGGAAAAGGAGATAAAGAAGAGTAACACCATAGATTGGTCGATTTAATTGTCTTGAAATAAAATTGTCGTGTAAAAAGTCACAGTTTTTCTTTCGCGAAACGATATAATTACAGTTAACGCAGGCTAATGTCTGCTTTAATTAAAGCAGTTCAGTAGAATGTGAGATCAGTGAAAACGAAGACTGGAAGTTCACGCCTTGCTTTTCTCCACTTCATTTTCTTCTTCTTCTTCTTCTTCTTCTTAGTTCATCGTTTTTCTCGCCCACCCCCGATTCACGTTAAAACTTAATCGAAGTTTTTAAAATTTATCATATTTTTTCAATCCTTTCACTTTTCTTTCTCTTACTTTCTTCAGTGTCATTCTTTGCTTCGTTCGAAATAAATCAATTCTAAGAGCTGATAAATCTCATTTTTCCGAGTTCCATTAAATTACTACGGAAAGACTCTTTATCCAAAATTAATAAGTATTATTTTGATAGGAAATCATGTATATTTTTATACGTATTTATGTAGATGCACAGGAAAAAAGTTATTATCTCTTGTTTCTTCTATTTTATTTTAGTTTACTTATTTGTTTTTTAAGGAAAATTAAAAAAGTCTTTTTGCGATGTTCACAGAATATGTGAGGTTTCGATTTTGACAAAATGTTTCTACGCCTAAAATACCTTTTGACACAAAAGATAAAAACATATCTCGCTATAATTGACGCGTACTTATCGGGTACGTTTTATTGGCAAAAGAGAAAGGATAAAAGGACTGTTACATCAATTTCCGTGAAAAGTTAAGACAGCAAAATCAAATAGAAATTCGTATCCAACTCGAAACTTAAGTAATTACGACGTCCTATCTTTGCTTCGTGATCAAAGGTGGATTGAATGAAGAAAGGATGGTAGGCAAGACTGAAACGCTTGGATAAAAAATTAATTAGGAAATCGTGAAAGATGTTCGGTGATGTCGTTCGGTAGAACTTTTTTTTTTTTTCGTCGTTTAGAAAATTTGACGGGCAGTCACTGCAGAAGAAGCATGAGACAGTTGACAACTTTCGTAGTGTACAAGAAAAGAAAGAAATATTTTGTTAATCCTTTCAACGTTTAGGTATTAGTCTTGTTATATTGAATATTTGTTTTAAAACAAATTAAACGTGGAAAAATTAAATTCTCGTATTTATTTAGATTTGAAAATGAACGAAGAGAAAGTGTATTTTCATACGATTATGTTTTTTTACTTTAACAAAAGGAAAACAACAGTACAAATATACTAGCAAACAAAATTTCTGATGTCGATGACGATGGTGCTGCGAATGAAAGAATGGTACAAAGATGGTTCGAAAAGCTTCAGTCTGGAAATTTTAATCTTATCGATAATAAACCTCTGTAAATCCTATCAGGATTGATAACCATCAAATTACTACTTTAATTATAAAAATAATCCAGATTATATCACACAATATATTGTCGAAATATTAAAAATATTGAAATTTAGTATTGCGAATTATTTAAATCGACTTATGATTTTTTATTGGTCAATCCAATAGTTTTGTTTTATATTACTAGTTAATTTTTTTCACCATCTTGTCGTTTCAAATGCAAGGTAATCTCTTTCCATCCGCCGTTTGTATTCTAATGGACCCACGACCGTCAACGAATTTCCCGTTCGTTTTTTTGTCATCTCCATTGAGAATTCCAAGATACCATTATATATTTACTGTATAAATATGTATGTATACATATACACACATTCAGAGGACTAAGAATTTTCACCTCATTCTCGTCGAATTTCTACCTCTACTTTCTTCGTTTCCTTCTCTAACCGATCTATTCATATCTCTGCTACTATCTCTCCTCTCCCCCTATTTTTTTTGAGAGAAAAAGTTGTCGAAAGCATCAGAGAAGACCGGAAATTGAAAAGTTCAAACGAGAGGAGCACAAGTCACATTATCGAAAAAACATCGGTAGAGAGATTGAGGAAACTTTTCTACGTGTATCTACCTAATAGATTTTTTCTATTCGAGATCTCGCACGAAAAATACTGGAAACAAAGACTCACAAAACTTGTGTCGCATTCATTACACACACAATTGCTGATATTAATTATTAATAAATTATTTAATTATATTATATTACTTTAATTTGTATTATACTTGTATACTTTATAATCATAATCAAATTTAACTAAATTTCTTTCGTTTTTGTAATTATGAAGCTTATAAAATATATCAACATTAATTTATCTTTTATATTAATCAACAGAATTTATATAGGAAATAAATATATGATGTTCATCATTTGTTCGTTTAATTCAAAGATCGACGAAATGAAACGTGTTGAGCAATGAGTCGAAGTAATTCACACTCGATAAAACCTAGAATACCTATATTTAGTGAAAGGTGTTTATTTGTAAAAAAAATTTACTGCTGATCGTACCGAAGCGAGAAAAAACAAAATTCCATTCGGGCTACTCGATAATATATATATCTGCTATATCAAATGTTTTTTTCACAGAGAACGGTAACGTTGTATAGATTATTCATCGAGTTTCCTTTTATCAGATAACACCCTACAATTTGTAGTTTTTTATAGTATGTCTGTACTAACAAATGAAATCGCATAGATACATTTCTATGCTAAGTCAATGGGATTTTAAAAAGTTAAGATGATTCTAGATGTATTTTATAGATACATAAAAAAAAAGATCCAAAATATAAAAGGTTTATAGTACATACCATACGAGAACGGAGAGAAAACTTAAGCTATCATTTTATAAACTTTTAGTTCGAAAATCATTATTATCTTCGAGGCAACATTTCAATGTGGTACATACTTATGTAATTAACTAATTAACTTCTATATAAACACAAGTAATTAATAATTACAATAATGAACATATTATATCGTATATTTGAATATTGTTATTTTATTTTGTACGAAAAATAATAGAATATATCTTACGAATAATGTATAAAGTTTGACGAATGTGTAACTTTTAAATATTATTTATACCGGTAATGACATTTTTTTCATACCGATGCGATTCAACCTTATGAAACTTCGCGGAAGTCGAGCTGGAACGGTGCAACAAGACTTAACACGTTTCAACTTTGGAAAAGTCTGGTATATAGCGATATAACTTGGGTTACGTTTCGAGTTCACCAACAAACGTGGACACACTATGAATCCGTATCGTTGTTGAAAGCTAGTTTTCCACCGAAAGCTATTCTCAACCTTATTGTTATGTCATAATTAATTATTTGATACTCATTCTTTTCTTCTATTCCTTTCTCTCCAATACCTTTTCTCATTAATAATAATAATAATAATAATAATAATAATAATCTTCTCAATCTCATCTTTATTAATTATTAATTATTCATTTTATCAGAACTGGTTTTCTTTTGTCTGTTATTACGTTATATCATGTTAACGTTTTCAAATTAAAAGCATGTAATTTTAATATAATCCTTTTATGAAAATTTTTATTGTTAGCGCGCTCATTTTAATCAACATTTGAGATAATAAATGAATTCATATACATATATATATATTGTATTTAATAAATTATTTTATACTAACGCACGCGCGCAATTAAATCTTGTTTATCTATAACTAAAAATATTTTTTGAAAGTACTATTAGTCGTAGAACTAAACATACGATGGCGATCACATGATAGTTATTTAAATTTTAAATAAAAATGATGCTTTCAGTATTATTGCTTTCCTTCAATTGACATTACGATCATTTATTGTAATTATTAATATTATTTCATGATTATGTAAAAATTATTTAAGTAAGAAAGAAATTAGTAAATATCTGCATTCAAATATACAAAATATAAATTAAGTATGTTTTAGTGTTTATTTCACGAAAATTTTCGTGCTAAATATTCTTTCCAATACGTAGTATCTAAATAAAAATAAAAAAATTAAGACACAAATGGTCAAAGCTTGATTCATTAAAAGTCTTTCTATTATACTGCCAGAAACATTCAGGACAGTTAAATGATACATGGATTTTACGAGAGAACATTCTCGCTTGTTACGTTTCGAATGAATGAAAATTTGCGGTATATCGATTTCGACAAGGCGCAAACAAAATTCGTTATACCGCAAGAGTGAAGAAAGAAAGAACGAGAACGAGATAGCGTAAAATCGCAGAAGGATAGAAAATCATAGAATATAAACAAGGTAATACATCGTAATAAGTATTTCAAGAGATGAATTGGCAAATAATACAAAAGAAAAAGAAGTTCAATTGATGATAAATTTTGATTGATAAGAAATATTATTTAATAAACTACACGCGCGCGATAACTTTGAAACCCCAATAATCTGAGAACACAACAAAAAAAAAACTAATTATTTATATTAAGTATAATCAAAAAAATGTATGCGTTCGTGACACTTTCACAATAATATTGTTTATTAATCTAACATGAAGGTTTTAACCAATTGAGGGAAAACAAAAAGTATTGAATTTCTCGAGATTTAAAATAAAATTGAATTAATTAGAAAAACCGAATGAATAAACACGATATAAATGATAAAAATATAAATGTAAATATAATAAAAAAGATATGAGAGAGAGAGAGAGAGAAAAAGAAACCGATTAAACGACTAGTTCGACGAAATTTTTATTAGTTTATCCGTGTAGTATCTATGCGAGTAATAAACTGGATCGAATTGCGGCCCAGATATCGATCCTGCTTCGAAAGCGAAAAAGAGATCGCTTTACCGAAGGTGTCACGAACTCAGGAAATGGCTACGTACGAGGTGAGGAACGTTTAGAGTTTGACATTAAAGAGAAATCGTTCTTGCAAGCAAA
Source organism: Polistes canadensis (assembly GCF_001313835.1). NCBI lineage: Eukaryota > Metazoa > Arthropoda > Insecta > Hymenoptera > Vespidae > Polistes > Polistes canadensis. The sequence continues at coordinate 1,783,107 of NW_014569552.1, forward strand.
TTTCCCGCACATGACAGCTGTCGCTGCAGGCTGACGTCGTCTTTCGCTCGTAAACTCGCTGCTTGCTATACGTTAAAACACGAAAGGGACGCTTCTACAAGATATTAGGGAAGTTGACTACCAGCAACGTCGGCTCTTTTGATGTATATCACAATAAAAGATCTTTTTCGTATTGATGCAGAAAAATATCGTCTACAATTTCATTATATTGAACTTTCATAATTATTTTAAATACCAAGCTTTATTGCGATTGAATTGCTAAACGTTATATTCTTAAGATAGGAAAAAGAAAATATTTAGTTAAAACCGTTTACTCAAACGTGATCAATTTTATTTCAATTTATTCTCGCGATTATAAAATGCAATCCGACGTCGAATTATTTTCAGTCCCATTCTTTCTTGCATCACCAACATTGCAATAGTTTTTATTAAATGATGGTCATCAATTTGAAAAAAAAAATTGATATAGCATTTATAATTGCAAATATAGTTTAATATAATTCTTTTTATAAAATTCTAACAATATTATTAGACTTGCAAATAATTCGAAACAAATACAATTCATAAAAAATCAATTGAAAAAGATAGTTAAGATAACGTAAAGAAAATAAAAACTCAAGAGGACGAAAGAAAATATGAGAAGAGAAAATTTCAGAATATTCGAGTATAAAAGAGAGCATAGACAGGTGAACGTATTCCTTACTCTTTTTCTCGATTTCTGATTCTTTCTATTATCCTGACGTGTTTGTTATCTTAGTCCATCGACAAAGCCAAGAGGAAACCGAGAATATTTTATTTCTATCTTTTTCGCATTTTCCAGGGTTTTATATGGCTTTCTTATTTGAAAGAAATAAGGATAGAATATCTAGAAGATCTTGGGTTGAAATTTTCTTAGAAGTTATAATTTTCTTTTTTCTTTTTACTTTCTTTTTTATCTCTCTTTGTGTTAACTTATATATACATACCTACATCCATCTACGTAAAGAGTTATTACAAATTGTATATAAATTTCTTAATTCCATAAAATTTACCTACGCTTTCCAATTTATCTCCTACTGCTCGAAAAATACGCCGGATTTCATTTCGAGTGACTTCGTTAAAAATTTTATATTTCTTTTTCCACGGTAGAGAAATAGTTGTAAGAATGCAATGCTTCTGTACTCACGATTCGAGTTTAACGAGCTTCGTAATATTTCATGTAATTTTAAGAAAGATATCGTTTGAAAATTCAATATTTAAATGTTTGGGAAATTAATTAATCGAATAGATAGATAGGTAAATATATTTTCGAATCAAGTCCTTCAAAGTTGAAACATCTTAAAGTTTCTTCGAATATAGAATTCGATGCAAAGTAGAAAATATTCTTGGGTTTCAATTTAAATGAACGTGACGTTTTACTTTTATGACGACCGTCAAAGTCCTCTTTCATAACTTCGTTACGTTCGTATATTAGAAATTTCAGAAATAATAAACGTCCATTGTATTCTAAAGAACGTCACACGAGATAGGTACCATTTACTTTAAGTAGAACGTCTCGTTAACATTCAAACGATATAAATACAGTCAGCCTGATGTTGTGCTCTATTGTCATATTAACTACAAAACACGTTCTATTTTAAGTTGAAAAGTTCTTTTCAACCAATATCATGTCCTATATACGCAGTAACACCATTAATGATGATGTATCGATTATATGTATGAATATATATATATATATTACATTTTACGTTAAAAAAGAAAATCAAGAATATGTTTAAACATTTAAATAATATATCTAATAATATATTTCCTCGCATAAGTCCGAGATTAAATTAAACAATGATATAGAAGCAGCAGCGAAACCCAATTATATCGAAAAAGACAACAAAAAAATCCAATATGAAATATCGAAAAATATTAAATGAACGTGGGATTTTATTTATTCAAAGTAAGCTCGTGGTATTAGCCAATTAGTGTAATCAATGAAATTCGAGGGTTACCGAACAGCAAAGAAATAGTGTAGAAAGGAGAAAGGCAAGTTAACAACACCTGAGGGAAAATATTTTTTCGTTCGGAATCGGTCGAGCGAGGGAAAAAAGACAGAAGAAAGAGAGAGAGAGAGTGGGTGGAGGGAAGGTGGAATACTATAAAGGAGTAGAAAAGGTTGGAGAGTAGGCTAGCGGTCTGCTTTAGAAAAAGAAAGAGCGGGAAAAGAAAACACGCGGCATAACGAGCCGATAAGTCAAAAGCTCGAGTACGCTTCGTTCCTCGGCTTTACGTCATTCGCAGACTTGTGCGTGCGTACACGTTCACACATACTATGTTGTATATATATAATATATAGATTGCATGTTGTATGTATATATATATAATGTATAGATAAGCATAAGATAGAGAAATCGACTATCAGCCGCGTGTCGAAGGCTAAAGTGCGCGTCTGCCATATGTCAGATGATAGATCTCGTGATCTTATTTTTAAAGTAGCTTAAATCCAAATCACCGCTTAAGATTAACCATACACATTTTTTCGTAGAAGAAACAAACTATATTTATATACGTACGATAATGCTACGCGTATTCGTTTAGAAAAAAATTATAATTTATCTTCTAAAATTATCCTATCTACAAATAAACTGTTATATAATATATATATATACAATATATATTAGAACAGTTTATATATATATACCGGTCATTCGATAGTGGTACAACGAAATTTTCTATTAAATAGGTTTTGACTTTTTTTTTTAAATATCACGCAGATAGATTGATTGTATATTACGTAAAAGAAAATGAGAGAAAGAGAAATATAAAACGTATCGATCTTGTCTCACTGTCGCTCTATTTTAAATTTTAATCAAAATATTTCAGCGACCAACGAAACGTCAACGGTACTGCTGCATACGACTCACAGTACTACGACTATTTTGAAAGTAACTCAGTTGTGTTTTCAATACTCGTATACTCTCTACCAAAAGAATTTAACTCGGCATCAAATATTCATTCGTTAAACATGATTTTCTCTTTCTCTTTCTCCTTCTCTTCTCCTGTAGCTATGCCGTTATTAACATTCACACCATATCGACTCCATACTATAGATTGAAGGCAATGTTTACCTTCAAACTGATCATCATCCTTGTCTATGCAGTATGCATGAGCTGGAAACATTTTGGTATCACTTCCTAGCAAAGTTTGAAGGAGTCGTGCGACGACTAACGCAGACTAAAGTCATTCCACGAATCTTCGAAAGCATTCCTCGTCTACCATCTTCGCGGAACTTCCGTACGATATCAAGATACTTGTTTACCTCTTCGTGTATACTTATGTGCAAAATATGAGCTAGAGATAGAGAACGAGAGATAATAGATGAAATTTCATTTGTAACGTAGATATTTTTGTTAATAATGCATCAAAGTAAATATAATATAATAGAGAAAAAATGAACTCAGTTTTAATTAACTCGGTATAGATAGTCGCATAAAATAAATTGAAATAATCAGCGAATTAATAATGTGCATTTTTAAAAGGATCGATCACATGATCGTTAATAATTAATCATCATTAGAGAGAGAGATAGCAATCATTAATTCTATCGAACGAACCTTTTTTCAACGAATATGTAATTGATCTTATTAATAACAAAATATGATAATATTCTGTTTATCTATTCTTTTTTTAAAGCGTTGTGTGTTATCATTATTATTATTCATGTTACATAAAGCGAATTTTGTCTCTTATCAAGGCCATATCTTTTATGATTATGGTTGGAACAAAGCATCGAAAATATCGAAAAGTTAAGTAAAAAAAACAGTAAGGCGACCTTAAAACCGTGATATCCTAGCAAGTGTGAAACATGGCCTTTGTTGTTTTCTGGCGCCCTACGGCAGCATGGAGCGTGAGCCACTTCGTGCACGCGCTACTTCGAAGTTAGTTCGACCGAATGGCGGCGGTGTCATATTACGACAACGATAAAAACAAGGGGAACATTTTTTCGGAAGGATGCTTGGAAAAAACGGGAAAATTTGAGAGAGAAACGGAGAGAGAAAGAGAAGGAAAAGAAACAAAAGGGTTTATTTCGCCTAAGGGAATCCTTTTTCTGTGAACACGCACACACGTTCTTTCTTCCTTCCTCTTATTCGATTTTTTGCGTCTTTTCAAATGTGTTTATTCATCTTTCTTTTACTAACGATCCTTCTTCTTTCTTCTTCATTTCATGCATTACATGAAATGAGCTGGATTAAAACGACGTGGTAACATTGGTACGGAGTAATTTCTTTTACGCATTGTGCAAATACGAAGAGGATTTATAAGGGAAAGTATACGAAGCAAAAAATTTCTATATGCGTTTCTCTGTGTTTTTCTGGGAATATTTTTCAAACGAAATAGAAACAATTTGAAAAAAAAGAAAAACCGAATAAATGTTAGTAACGTTTTATTTGATTTTCTATTTTTCTTCGATTTTTTTTTTTGTTTTGAAAGAAAAAGAAACAAGAAGAAAAACAAAAGAAAAAGTTTCTACGTTCTTTTAGAGGAAATGAAATGACTAGGATATTAATAATGTATGCTTTGCTTTTAGCATCATTCATCGTCGACGAACACGGGACACATACCGAGAGAGTCACCTAACGAGATGTTTGTAAACCCACCTTGGTAGAATCACATAAACCTAAACCACTGTGGAAGTATTAAATCTTGTGTCTTCTTCGTTGAAAAATTTTCCTCCTCGTTCCATCCAATAAATTAGCACCATCCAACACAAGATATATGGATGTATATATATACGTATATATCCATTCGAATCAACGAAGGATCATGAAATCTCACTCTAACTGTCGTAACACTTGTATGAGTCCATCACTTTCGATGATAAAAATCAAAGATCACGATGAGCGTTATCGCATTTCGCGTTGCCACCAGAATAAAATAAAATTCGAGCATGAGAAGAGAAAAAAAGAAAGTAACAAAGAATCAAAGAAAGAAAGAAAGAAAGAAAGAAAGGAAGGTATAAAAGAATAATTCAATTTAATAATATTTCGAGAATTATATCGAAAATTCAAGTCCAGCCTTGATTATTAATCTTAAGGTGTGATTATTTTATTTGGTGTTTTCTCTCCCTCTCTCTCCGTTCTTCCTGCCATGCTTTATCCTTTAAAACGCTCGTCCCACCTTCCGTCTTTGCGAAGACGGAATCAACGTTGATCTCGACGAGTTCCTCGATCACGCTCGATGTTTGCGCGCGCGAGCATGGCGTCTTTACTACTGTCAGTAGTCCGGCCGGCATTTGAGCGCGCCTGCCGCGCTGATTTTCGTCGATCCTTCGGGCCGACTGAGGAAGAGGAGGAGGACGAATCCTCCTCGATGCGCGCTCGCTTGAAAGCCCAACTAGACGATATGTGTTAGTGAGGGAGAGAGGGGGAGGCTGAGAGACAGAGAGAGAGAGAGAGAGAAGAGCGTACGACTGACTGAGTAAGTAGAAAAAGAAAGAGAGAGAGAGAGAGAGAAAGAGAGAGAGAAACAGACGATGATGCTGGTGGTGAAGTAAACTCGTTGGGAGGTGAAGGGGCGAGCTTTTTCGAGAGGCAGCTGGTGCCACTTCGCGGACGTCGAATGTACTAAACACTGCGTTCCCAGCACAACCGAGGAAGAGTACAGTCGCGTCTCCGACGCCGACGCCGACGCCGAGTGGGGGCTACATTTCTACCCTCGCTCTTTCTCTTCTCCCACCACCATCATTGTCACTACTACTATTACTACTACCTATACTTTGTGTTCTTTATGAAAGAACCCGTACTTTTACTATATGGGGTGTGTTTCTAATAGCTACGAGTAAATTCTACTAATCTTATTTATTTCATTACTTTTTTCTTAAGATAGCTTTGTACTGATAACAAAATGTTCAAATGTGTTCCACAGTAATGTTTCATAAGAAAATAATCTTTGTAAGAGTTTAGCATAGGTCAAGATTAATAATTATTAATAAGTATTGCATTAAATGTTTCGAATTATATAATGAGTTTTTAGTTGAATTTTTTTATAATAGTTATATTTTTATACGAACTTTTTCTATAAGTAAATTATTTTTATTTCAATAACGAAATAAACAATGGGAGAGAACAATTGGAAAGAAATAGCAAAAAGAGTGGCGTGCAGACGTTATTCCAGACCCCCAGGAACTACTACCGAGCCGATACAATCTGATAGCCTATTTATCATTTGGTGAAGCTCACCTTCACAGTGCACCCTTCGTTTAGTTTTCATAGGGTCTTTACCTGACATTCTTTGTCTCCTTCTTCTACGCATCTTCTTGCTTTTTACATCCTCCCACATTATTTTCCAGAAAATTTTTTGAAGAAGTACCTTTCGTCATAATCACGCTAAGATTACTACCTCAGTGTTACCTCAACAATCTCCTACTTTTGTTCCGGGAAACAGGGGCAAGTGATTCGGAGGTACGTTTCTTACAGGATTCCGCAGAATTCTATCCATGCTCTAACCCTGTTGAACGTAGCCTATGACAGTATTTTGAGAACCTTAATGTGGGGAGGATCTCGCGTAGTCTGGTATGCGAATAACACAGTCTACCTAGCATTGGGTTATGACCTGACAGAGGCTATAAGTAATGCGGAGGGGAATATCGAAATCCTAATACAAATTATAGAGAGATTGGACTTTAAAGTGGCGGCTTATAAAACGTAGGCAATTGCTTTCTGTAAACACAAGAGAGTTCCTAAGGTTTGAATTGGGTGATCATGATAGATATAGGATCCAGGTTTAAATACCTGGATTTAATGCTAGATTCAGCATGGTCTTTTAGGTCCTACAGAGCCGAAAAAATTCTCTAAGCCATTAGCAGGATTCTTCTGAATCTGCACAGCCCGTGAAAAAAGTAACGTTGCCTGTACAGCAGCGTGATCCACTCGGTGCGCCTACATGGAGTTCCGGTATGGTGACGTGCTGCTTTAGAGGATAATGGGATATTAAAGGCTGTTCGAAGCCTGCAGCGCACATGCAAGTAGACAAACAGAAATTTCAAAAATGTTAAATTTAAGATTAGCGGTGAAAAAAATAGATATTTATTACAAAATAATGAAAAAGAATTACATGTACAAACGGAGCCTTCGGATTTATATATTAGTATACGTAGGTAGGTATATTAAAACATTTTTCTTAAATCATTGTTAATTTTATTTTCTACTAAGTGAAGCTTGTAATAAATTTAATTAAAACGTTCATCGTATTTTCTTGGCCATTTCATCTAACATTAGCTAGATGTAAGCGAAATATCGAACGTTAAAGAATTGATCGATATTACTACTTTTTATAAAATAAAATCATGTGCTTTGTACTGCTACTTATTTTAGCATTACGACCATTAGTAATATGGCAGTTTAAAGATCGTAGTAGTGCTATCTTCATCGAGCACTTAATATTAATTTTTGATATTGCACATGAAAATAAGAAAGTTTAGTGGACGATGTCTTGCGTTGAAAAATATTCGAACGTATCGGTTACGCGTGTAGTATTACTTGTACACATGTGTGTGCTTTTTCAAGAAGGAAGAAAAAGAGAAAAAGCGAGGAAAAAGCTTTCGTAGAATACGATAGTGAGGTGAAACGACGTTCCTCTCATCGTTTTACGACGCCAACTTTGTCGTCGTTCTGTATCGTCGACGACAGTTTTCCAAAAGATGGTCGCTGATAAAAGGCGATATCTTAAGTTGTAGATCGTCCGCGAGTTTAGATCTGGGTTAGGTCTATTTTATGCTTTTAGGCGTATTCCACGACGATATTTCCTTCCTTTTTCGAAATAAAAACAAAACCGTTCCATCCGTTGCCTTCGTCTAAGCTTTAGTACTTCCAAACTTGTCGAGTGTCACGAACTTGCAAGTTCCGCCAGGTAACCGTGTTCTCTGTTCTGAATTGCACCTAATGTTTCTATCAAGTCATTGTAATAAACGCGATCATTATCAATTGCATCAATACATATGCAAAATTGTCAATTTATTTGACTTTTTTTGATCTATTCACAAAAGACCTAATCGTCTTATGAATAAACTTTTCTACGTATCAATATGCATCATTATCATTCTTATTTATATCAATAATCCTATTACCGTGTTTTTATTATCAGTAAGAAAGACTAATTCACTATATCCCTTCTCAATGTTTCATTAAAGAACCGACAGAAGTAGAGCACGTGCGGTTGATGTCGAATAAATTAGCATTGACATAATCTTTCATTTCAAATCTTGCCTAGCTATTTTTCTCTTTAAACGACATTTTTATACTTGCAAATATAAGCTCTTATATTAACTAATTTTCTTAGCACGACTATGAAAAATAATAATAATTATTATTATTATAATTTTAATTTAATTATTATTATTATTATTATCATAACTACCCTATAGGGTGTTCTAATTATTATGAAATTATGCAAACTATTAGAAAAATTAAAATATTACAATTTTAAAGTACTGTGCATTGCACAAGATTTATTCATTTAAAAAATAGGTCAATTATAAATAGATCTTCTGGATCTTCACATATTCATTTCTTTTTTATGAACGTTCTCACTTAAAATGTGCATTTATTAAGGATTTCGAAATCCTTTTGAAAGCTCGAATCCCTTTTTAAGCGAAGGCAGATCGATTAAATATTTTACATATCCATATATTCCAAATCCTTTACATTGCTTTTCGATTTACGCACATTTCAAATACAAAAAAAAACTCTTTTCGAGCTTGTTGTCACACAGGGATAAGAGGATTTAAATGTACTAACCGTGTCTTTGTGTTACTTGCAGGCAAAAGCATAGGAGACGTTACGCCTAATTTAAGTTGACCAATTAAACAAAAACCTTCTCTAAACGAAGAAAAATAATATAATGCTCAATGAAACCTTTTTCTTGTTTTATATTTTTATTCATAGCACATGAGTCTAAAAATATTAAAATACGAAGATAATCTGATCGAAGAACTAGAAGAATCATTCGGTGGACGCATAAAGTTTTGTTCTACTCATCCGCCCTGCTCAATCACGCTTGACAAACGTTCATCTCGTTGAGGACCGTATTTTATCCGAAAATTAGATGTCATACGTACGTACATATGTATGTATATATGTATGTATGCGAAACATTCTACGAGCATGTCATGCACACGGCAAAAATCCTATCTTGCGTAATGCCATAAGTAAAAATATAGTGGTAAATGGAAGTATGGAAAATTTTTCGGTGATTCGTGTTTCTCTTATATCTCTTCAAATCCTCTTTTTTTCTCTCTCTTTCTTTTTCTCTCTTTTTTTAGACTTTTTTCAATTTTCTTAATTTTATTCAGAAAATAAATAATTAAATATATTTATACTTAACTATTAGAAGTAAATATGTAATAATCTTTGTCACGCGCATAAATATTGTTTCTTTTTTTACCTAATGGAAACGTAGCTAATAAAAAACCAGAATAAAAACTTTTATCAAATGATGAAACGCATCAATCGTTTTTCAATGAGCACAAAATCTTTTGCAGATATTTCATACTTTTTGATAACTGTCTGCGAAAAATTTGAACCATTGGAATTACATCAAAATACGTCGAAAGAATGATTAAATTCTTTATATGATCGTTGGGTGCGATCAAACGAGCTCGTCAAAGGATTTAATGAGAGGGAGAAAAAAAAATAGACGTTTTCCCACTGGATCATATTAAGTTAATTTTAAAAATCGTGGCAACTCATTCACAGCAGTCTAGAAAAAGAGAAAGAGTAAGAGAGAGAGAGAGAGAGAGAGAGATTCGAAATTCAAACTTCAAACAATAGTTCATACTCGTGAAACCATCAAGAATTCTCTTCATACGATCCGGGCCTTAGACACATACGATAAAGGACTCATACGGGCTATTCGTTTCGACGTATCAAAGACTTGCCTACGAACCTCGAACAAGCTTTCGAAAACACATTTGAACCATTTAGGTACGCGGAAATTGTTCTTTGTAGAAGAAAAATAATTCAACGGAAAACTATTCGATCTCTTTTCTAATAAATGCAAAAAAAACACAATTGACCTATTTTTTTCTTCAAGTGGATATATTCTCCTCTTCCTCTTTCTTTCTCTCTTTTCTTCTCTTAAACTATCTATTCAGAATAAAGAGATATATCTTAACGTATACATTCGTCTATCTACAAATCTTCGTAGTTGCTTCTCCCAACCTTCCCTTGCTTCATTTTCGCACGTTGTCTCCTTTCAAAAGCAGAGTCCTTTGTCCTCTGTATCCTCCTTATCTTGATCTTTTTTTCTTTTCTCTTACATTCTTCTCTTTCTCTTTTTAGTCTTCCTTCTTTTTTTTTTTTTCTTCATACTTTCTATTTTTTTCCGAACAAATCCAACGTGTCAAAAGAAGCGATTAACAGCAGAATAATTTTACTCTTTGACAAGTGCATCAAATGACGACACCATATTCCCTTCTAACCTATACGTTTCTGGAGCTTTAATTTGGTACAGGAAAGTAAACTTTCTGTTTTTTGTTCGACATGGATGTTACAATTTTCATCCCGACGATTCGATGTCTCTACATACATTCTTTTTTCTTTTTCTTCTCTCTCTCTCTCTCTCTTTCTCTCTCTCTCTCTATTTCCTCTTGCGAGCGTTAGGTGTGAGGTTAAAATTACGTATCAAACGTACGGCGCTCTCCTCTTGTATTTTTCTCTATTTGTGAGTGCCAGATGACGCGATCTCTCCACAAAATCAAAGCAATAACGTAACTTGTTCTAGTTCTGTTACTATAGAGTTCTACATTCGATTTTGCTGGAGTAATAATCCTACACGATAAGAGTGGGAGGCATAATCGACGTTACCATTAGGGATTATGGAGAGATGTTGAAATTTCGATTATCGTGAACGAAATCAACTGCACAATTGATTCGATGATCTCTCACACGATAGGATATTTTTCTTAAAAGTTTCTTTCTTATCCAATGATCAGTGAAGCATCGAGAGTAAACGAGCCAAATCGAGTTTGATTGTAAGGAAGAATTTGCTAGGACAACTTATCGATCGTTCCGAAAGAACAAAAGGATTTTAAAATACGACTTTGAAACTTATATAATCTTTTTCCTACTCGTTGAACGCGATTTTTTGTTCGTTTACTTTCTGTTTATCGGAACTGAAAATGACGAAAAGTTGAAAAATTTCGAGTTTAAAGTGGAATTATTTCATGAGATATATCTTCTTTCTTCATTTAAAGTTCGGCGCGAAGAGATTATTATTAAACTTATAAAGAAATCAAGCGAGGCTTGAAAATTTGCGTGAAAATTTTCTTGACGAAATAATTATATTCTACGACGTTCAAGCTCTGCACTCAGGTTTTAATATGATATATAGCCCGTATGATTCCGTAACGTAATATTCTAATATTGGGTCAATTACATCATACATAGATGTGTAGGTATGTACATATACACCTTTTAACGATGAACAGGTTTAAATCAATAATCGATATGAATATGTATAGACAGGTGGTAGAATACATATATTCGTGAGAATAATTCATCGAACATTGGAAATGTTTGAATTGATCTTAATTGTATATTTTCATTCAATATAAATGAGAAAAGTATAAATTAATTAATTATTATGGTATATTAGTATCATACCAGAATCTTCGATGTGTTTAAACGCATATTTAAAGAAGTGTTCCTTTTCAAAAGTAATCATATAAAATCTTATTTTATAAATAACAAATGTTATGTTTTTTTTAGAAATAAGGTATTACAAGACAAATGAAAATTTATAAAAGATCGTATCCTATACAAATTTACAAATATTATTTATTTTTTATAAAAAACAAAAAAGCTTAAAAAATAATTGAAGTAAATACTATGTAGATCCATCGTGTTCAAGAAGAACGTTGTCGGCCAGCGTGTCGGAAATAGAAGCAAAGATAGTCCAAGTGGACGATTTAATCGGATACGGTGAGCAAGGATTAAAATAACAAGAAATCCTAGTAATATTGCCGTTCGTCTTAGCCAAACGTCCGGTTTGAATCGTTGTAAAAAATAACGGTACAATTTCAAGAAAGGTATTTTGATCATAGGAAAACACGTTATATTAGCCGTGGAGTCTTAGAAATGATGGACGGGTTAGAGAACAAGAACAAAGGCGATACGTTTGTAGGAAATGCTTCGAAACGAAAATGGCCTTCGTCACCGATCGTAAGTCCTATCGGCAAAAAGCAACAGCGATAGCAACAACAACACAACCAGCAGTTTTTTTTTCTTTATGCTTTCGTTCGATTCGATTAATCTGGTATGATCGTAAATAACGTTTTCAACGATAAAACTGGTGTTTTCGAATTATCACTGACATTTATTGGCTTGAAATGAAAAATACTCACGCCTCGAAAACTTCCTGAACGTACGAACGGACGATAGGACAAGAAGGATTAACGATCGATATTCACATCGACGATTATCATAGTTCGTTTCTAAAGGATACGCAAGAGATATTTTATTCACACAGGAAGTGTCTACTTAACACGATAATGCATCTTGTTATATTTGTCGATTACGTGTATATATATACACACATATAGAAGGCTTCCTTTCATCAGATCCGATAATAATCTATTCGTTGGGTAATCCGTTACAATGCGGATTGATCGTCGATGAATGAATTTGTTTCCTTATTGGACGTAAATTAATCAATATGATCGTATCAATACTTACAAATGCAATATTATATTTATAAAATATAAATAGAACTAATAAAGAAGAATGGAGAAAAAAAAAAGGAAATTTTAGACTACTAAAATATTTGAAACATTCTTTTTTGTTTCAAAGTGACTCGTATACTTTACCGAGAAGGAAAAGCGTATCTACTTTCACACTTTACGCTCGAGATCTCTGCTAGGAAAAAGAAAGGAAGAAAGAAAAAAAGAAAAAAGAAGAAAAAAGAAGAAAAACGAGAAAAGGAAAGAAAGAATGAAAGAAAGAAAAGAAAAAGAAAGAAATCAGGGTGCTAACAATAAGAAGTCGGCTGAGTTTCGTGGCCACTTCCTCGTCGTCGGCATAGATGGTGAAAAAGAACCTCGTGATTCCGCGAGGTACGTTCGTTCGTTCGTTCCTTCGGAAAGTTCACGTCTGAATTTTTCACACTCGAGTTGATGCGAGGTCACAACGACTGGTGGTGGTCCTCCCTTTTCCGCAACACGAACTTACAAAGTGTGTGCGGTTGCCTGTGGGTGTCAGTGAAGAACGAAGAGAGACGATAGGATGCTGGCTGGCTTGCTACTACTGCTACTACTGGCTACCATTCCAACGTTAGGGAGTACGCTAGAATGAAACTTAGGTCCGGTACGAGTATTCTCTTGAGGACACTTTAGTGTACGACACTTGTTTGCCCCATCGAACGACGTATTTTTCTCCTTCATACCGTACGCACCCATACACATTACTTTAGCAAACACGTACGTAATATTTTTTCTTTGGTTAAGTATTGATATGATAAACTCAATGAAACGCATTTATATATTGATGATTCAATTATTATATATAAACATGGGCCATAAAATCTAATTAAAGAGAATTTTCTACAGGTCGTAGACAAACAAAAAAAAAAGGAGGCCTTTCAAGAAGAATTTTGTCGAGAAAATCATATCATCTTTTATATCACCTCGACGTTTCAAGCTTCAGACCGCAAGGCCTCATTTCACGGAGAATTTTGCGGAGCGTCTATTTGACATCACACTCTGATCTGCTTTATTAAATATTACTATATTTATAAAGAAAAATGAGTGACTGATAGAGTATATTGAATAAGGATAAACATCTTATGTTAGTGAGTTTCTTTTTCTTACTTCTGATTAGATTTAATGTTTTTTTCATTTTACGCGTTGTTTTTTTTTCAGACCACGTATAGACGTCCATCTGTCTTTAGTCGTTTCTCGAAAGTTTTCTACAAGCTGTGTTTTCTTTCGCCGAAGAAATGTGTAAAAAGACGAAGAAGAAGAAGAAGAAGAAGAAGATATCTCTTATCCCTTTCTCTTTCTCTTTCAATCGTAAAGAAACGATCTCATTCGATTGGTCTACGAGACAACAAGGAAAAATCCGATCGTCTTTATTCGTGCAGGAAAGTCGAGTACCATCGAGACAGGTGTTGCTGGTTGGTTTCCGCGTGTAAATGTGATTTCGTGCTAACGCAAACCTTCGACGAGCGAGCGGAGACGTGACGGAATTATCGAATTCGTTCGAAATTTTTGCGATCTTCGGATTTGCTGCCACGTGAATGAAAAATTAGTTAGTAATTCTCAATGATTTTATATCTTATTTTATTGTATGAATATATTCTTGTTTCTTTTTCTTTTTTCATTTTAAATCGTTCTTCTTATTGTATTTCTTACTTATCTGATATAAAAGTATGAACTAAAAGATGGAAGTAAGGTGAATCAGAGAAAGACTTAAATTTAAATCGAATGTACGATTTAGAAAGCATTCGAACGAAATATGAATAACTATAAAAGCTGAACTTCAGATTTGATCGTATCTATATCGCGAAATCGTATATCGCGTTTATTTATATCCGCTAGAAACTGTGTTCAGTTGCCTGATCGAGTATACACGTTTCTCCTATTTTATTTCGTTTCTTGATCATTCGCTGTAACCTCGATCATCAAATAAAAATACATTTCTATTTATTTATCCGAAGACACATTGTTATTATATGTATGTATATGTCTATTGTTATTTTTTATAAAATTCTCAGAAACAACTACAATATTATTAAATATTAGTATAGTCTGTGGATAGTATAAAGTAATATGTGGATAACAAGACTAACTAATTATAATTTCAATGTTATGAAGAGATATTATTACTATACTGATAATTAAATTAAATAATGTAAACTGATCCTAAGAATGAATTGTGATTATTCTATGTTAACAAGTTCTATATTTCAATGATTATTGATTATATTTAGTAATTAGATTCGTTAAATCGTTGTACTAATGAAACCAAATATTTAAAATCGAACATTTCAATTATTTCAATTGTAAGTTAATTAATTATAAAGAATCAAGGGGTAACTCATAAAGAATGATAATAATTCTTATTTCAATATATTACTTATAAAAGAATTATTCAGAGATTGTAAACAGGGTTATTAATACTTTGAATGGTGAATATGTGACAGAACACTTTTTTTTATTAATATGAACTATTTAGATTGAATTAAAAAAACAAACAAAAGAAAAGAAGCTTAATGCATATATACGTCCATGACACTCAAAGGCTTAACGATAAAATTTTAAAATTCCTTACACTTATATTCTTTTTTTTTTATTAGAAATTTTTATTTATTCTAATGGTATAAAGAAAAATATCATTCCAATCGAACATACCGTTTAAAGAATATATTTTCTTAAAATTGAACAACCATGTTTTCGTTCCATCGAATACTATCCGACCTTCGAATTTCTTGTATATATATTCGATAGAATGGAATTCTAAGAGAAAGAATTAAACTTAAAATGCAAAGAAGACAACGGGAATCGAATCGTTCACTCGTTCTCCTGCGAAATTAAATATCGAATTTCGATGCTGATAACTAACCGTAAATGTATTGTAGCTACTTGTCCGAGTAAACAGAAAGTATTTTCTTTTGAAACAATTTCACTCGTTGAATAAACGTCAAAGTGCTTATCGATGTAAAGTTGTAAAAAATAATATTCGATAACCCAGTCGATATTTTTGCTTTCTATGCTGTTATTCTCACACCATTGAGTTCACGTGAATAAGAATATCCTACATCATTGTTCCATGAAGTAGAAATAAAGCAAACTCAAAGTTTTCAAAGAATAACTCAACGAATCATCAAACACATCGTAATAAAATCATCTAGGAACAATAGAATGCTTATCGTGAATAAGAGGAGCCATAAACGCGTAGGAGAGAAAAAGCAAATGTTGAAACGTAGAATAAAAAAAACACAAGGAGATAACCATACGACTTGTTTGATAAAACACAAACTCCGACCATTCTCCGTAATACAGTTTCAGTGAACTTTTATATTTCAATTACACGCTAAGTGCTTAAGTCAAACGTACGTTAAAAGAACGGAAAAATGCGAAATGTGGTCATTGTTATTCTAGACACGGTTTCTTTGAAAAAAAAAAAAAACAAAAAAACAAAAAAGAAAAAGAAAAAGAGACAAAAAGAAGGAATAGAGAGAATGTCGGCGCAGCTTGCGAACTTTTCTTGAACATCGAGAAAATAAAATGGGAAAGAACGCTAGAATGATACAATGAGCGTCTTGAGATTCGTACAATGGTACCCGTGGCAATAAAAAGCAATATTCAACGGAAGACGGGCCAGTTCGATTTGCTTTTCGTGTCTTGAACCGATGCTTTTTTACCGAATGTGATATACCCCCAGACGATCCTACCAAATTCTTTCTAAGAAGAGCTTTCTCAATCCTTTTACCCGACACCCACGTTCTTCGATTCGCTGTTCTATTTTTTTTTTCGAAACGTGTGTGGAAAAGGAAAGTTCGTGTCACTCGATATCAACATTTGTGGAAAAAACTTTACTGTTCCTTTTTTTTATCTTTTTCTTATACTCCTACTTTTTCTCTTTAAATATATTGTATTTGAAAGAATATATTAGATAGCTTATTCATTTAATGTTTCGTAGGTGTCATCTATTATCTCGATAAAGTCATTTAAATTGTTATCCTTTTTTATTCAAAAATAATCATTGTTATAGACAAAAAATGGAAATAAATCTCTATTATTATCAAGAATATTCGTAATAGTTACTTTTCTCTAAATATAAATAATTTTCAAATAAGATAAAAAAAATTAAATTTACTAAAACGAATTATTTATAGCAGCAATGTTTTATCACATATAAAAAGCATACAATTTATCAACGAATTTAAGAAAGTTTAATTAATGTATATAATAATTACTTTTATAATATAATTTATTTTCTGACAATAACTATAAATATTTCAAATAAATAAATAATACTAACTATTTAAAAACAAAAAATACAATATTTGTATATTAACTATCGTTGAAATCTCATCACGTGAAATCGCTACAAAAAAAAAACAATGTATAAAGGTCTTGTCGACCTTCTTCACATTAGGTTCTTCCTTTAATCGAGGATCGAGAAAAGAAAGAAATAAAAAATATTGTTGAACGCACTTCTCCTAAGGCATCTCAACGCGTTTTCTTACCTTTATCGTGTCTCATGTCTTCTCATTTAGAACGGGAACCATCGCTAGCGTTCTTCCATTTCAACCGTACCATCGTAACCCAGCGCGTATCATAGCGTCCCATCATGTCCCATTTCGCTCTTCCATAACCACGACGCATCTCTACGGTGTATCTCTCGGTATAGTAATCTCTACTTTATCATACTACAACCTTTTCTCATTCGATGTTAGGATTATTTCAAATTTGCTTTCTTTTATCATTCACTATTTCATTTTAAATTTGTCAATAATCGATTAACAAATTTTACAATTGCATTAACTGAAAATCTAATAATATTTAATATCTCTTAAAATAATGAGAACTCTCTCTCTCTCTCTCTTTATAATATTTATTATAATATCATAAAAGGTTGCAAACATTTATAATAATATCCACATCTATTTTTTCAGAAATCGAGACGATGGTAAATAATCATTTATATATTTATTTAAATAGTTAATAGTGTGGTGCTAGATAGAGTTTCTCGTTAAATTAAGATTATTATAATTATGATAGAAATAATATAGTATATATTATTTTAGTCAAGAGACATCGATAAAGGTAAAGACAAGAGACGCAGTGAACGTTCGTATAGCATCCAACAACAATCTTTGTTTTGGTTTGAATCTTCAACTCAAGTGTCGGCTTAGTGTTAGTCTCAACTTAAGATTCAAGAAGTTTGAAGGTGTTCTATTTGTACTCTAGAAGGATTATTTTAAATAAGTTCAATATGTCATACTATGCATTCAAATATATCTCCGAGGAATTTATGAATCTATAGATGTAGAATTACGATACATAAATAAAATTCAATTTATTTCATTAATATATTTCATTTATATCAAACTGTGTTTAATAATATTCGATAATTGATAAATTTATTTATGTGATTATGCACAAAGATGAAAGAGAATAATTTATGTTTGTGTATTAATGTTCTACTTTCAATGTAATTATCATATTTTTATTTTTCTTATTTAATGATAGAATCCACGATAGAGATATCATTTTATGGAATTTATATCGTAGAACGTATACAAAGGATCATTTTAAAAGGGTAGAGTATGCTTTTAGCATATTTATCATGCTTTTCGCTCACTAGATGGAAGAACAAATTCACGAAGCGTTTCTAGTTTCCAATTGAGATGCATGTGCAATAATAACGTTAGCCAATTGTTTGACTGAATGTGGGTCACTTACGGTTACGACAAAATGTAAATCCATTTAACCTACGTATTTGTTCGCTCAACTCTCTGTCATTTATCAACATGGATTCATAATTCTCTCAGGAGTACTAAATTCGCATGAAGAAAGAGCAGCGTGAAAACATGTTGAAAAATTTCCATTTACTCTTTTAAAGAAAATATTTATCTCAAATAATAGAACATGACGTAAAAGAGAATCGATAGCACAAAACCGAACTGATTAAGTTATACATTCTTAAAAATAAAAATCATTTATTACTCTTCTATTCCGACTCGTTTGAGTTAATTTATCGGAATTCCATTAAACGAACCGTTGTATTCCCAGCACTATAAATTTCAATGAGATGAACCACTCGATCGAGATGCTACGGAAGTTACACATATATCCTATCTCGATAGGTAAAAATATTCTACAAAATTTTTATATACTTCCTTTGTTTCCGTTCACCTTTTACACTCTTCGATTCTCGAATTATCGATTGCCCTTCGATAGACCAATTTATACGAATATTTCATACAAGACCGAAGCTATTTCTCGAATCTTCTTAAAAAAAATGTATAAGAGTGAATCAATAACTTTTACCAACTGAAATAACTTTATAAATCTTATTTTAAAAAACAATATTCAAGATAAAGATACACTATGGCAAAAATCACAATTGATGATAAGAGTTTTGTGTTAACAAAATTTTTCTACGAGATTTCATTTAATTATATAGAAGCATTTTTAAGCAAAGAAAATTAAATAATATAACGTTTGAAATAATATTATGTTATTTTCAATTAAGGAAGGAAATATAACTGTTGCACATTTCAAATACACAGGGTAGCTACGCAATGTTTGTACCTACCTTAAGAATTCATAAACAAAACAAAATGCATAAGCAGGAACGAAAGCATTATTATTATAGAATGTATAAGGTCATTAGAATCTTTAGAATTACATAATATAATACATATACTCTGAATTGCGTTGTTTACGCAAATTACAAATTTATGAATAAAACAAGATGAAAAAGTTATACCGTAAATCGAGCATCAGATCTCAAATTAAAAATCGGGTTCTGAATAGCGAACTTAACTCTTAATCTCAGATACTTTCAAATCCCTAACAATTAATTCTTTTAAAAAATACTTTTTGATCTACTTTGATTTGTTTCCTTAACATTTATTTAAAGTAAAAACGGCAAAATCGTGTACATTTAGCATCTCTTGTTTCTCATTGTTAAGAATTGCTCGCCTATTAAGATTTAAGCGTTTCACCTAGCAGGAGTTAACTATCACAAACTCGAAAGTTAGGAACGACTGGCGGCGACATGCTCATGAGCTATGCATGCACCCTTTAAACATTGGGTGCTTGTCAACCGCATCATCCGATGAATCCTTTCTAGCTCGTTGAATCCTGAACGGTAGAAAAGTTCCTTCTCTTGTGTAGGTACGACGTTGAAAGGAACCGAACTACCTCAAAGAATGAAGTAAACTTTTGATAGCTTTAATTAATATCATTGTACTTACTTTCGATGTGCAATCGCAAGAAAGAGAGAAAGAAAAAGAGGAAATGAGTCTTCACTGAGAGAGAGAGAGAGAGAGAGAGAGAGAGAGAGAGAGAGAGAGAGAGAAAAGATTTTTATTTTCTTATCTAATCAAGTTTGCGTTTGTCGTGATTCTTTCATTTCAGATTATTTTTTCTCTCTCTCTCTTTCTTTCTCTTCTTCTTTTTTAAATAAAGTCTCGAGAAAAAATAAAATCCACAGAATCGAGTTTAATTGCCACTTCTCTCTTTTCTCGTTCGTTCAACATTTGCCAGATTTTGCCGTTTTATCGTTTAAATAATTTCACGCAATTTAATTATTAAAGTCTGATCCGGAATATTGTATAATTACAAATCAAACATTATTGATATATTATATTTATTATATACATAATGCTCTTCGATTAATACGATTTTATTTTATTTTACCATAGTCCAATATTTGACGTATTAACATATGTATACATGCTTATGCACGGTTATCTGGATTGTTCGTCTATTTATTTCCTTTTAATTAAACTTGATGTTATATCTCTACATCTGTTAAATATTTTTTATTGTTGATTCCATCGATAAATAATAAAATATCTGACAACAAACGCGAGATAGAAGAGAGAATTTATATCGATTGTTATCTCATAAAATAGTAAAGGATATTAATTCGTTGTAGACTTTATATTGAATTCAAATTAATCGTAAAAAATAATTATAAAATCAATGTCTGCGAAAGTAATATAGACTATAAAGAGTTAACGAAGGCATTTAATCACGTAAATCTCACGTGGATACATTTCTTTTCAAGAAAAAGTATCCTACTATGTTTGAACCAATTCATCTCGCCCGTGGCGTCTTTTTACAAATTCTCCCTTATATTCAGACGACCTAAAAAAGTTTAGCGAATAAAGTTTCTCACTGCAGCAGCGACGATGGCTACCCGCAAAAAAAGAGTTTTCTACAATGTTAATTGAGCACGAACGACGTTGTGGTCAGTATCTCAACAAAAGAATCGACACGATGTTTCTAAATTCCTCTTTTTCCTTGCATCGATGCTCCTGGATAATTCTCACGGTAGACAATTTTTTAAATAAAAATAATAATCAAACATTCAAATGATTTGTTAATTTCGATATAAAAATAGGCAAAAATAATAATATAATTCTCGAGGAATCAAAAAAATATATTTTATTCACATAATATGATAATTGATAAATCTATTTATTTATTTAATCTAATCGTAATTAGTTTTGTATTAATAAAGAGACTTACTTCTTATTATTAATGAACATTATTCTTATTCGCGAAAAATAAATTATTTAAGAAGAATAAACATTATTAGAGAATTTGTCGAATGAAATTTTAAAACTTCAATCGAGTAGAAAATATATTAAAAAGAAAATTGCAATACCCTTTACTTCTCAAAGTATTTTAGTCGTATCGAACGAATAGAAAGAATGAAAGAATGAAAGAATGAAAACATTTTTTTTCTTTTATCCTGACTTTCGAGAATCTTCGCAAACAGAAGAAGAACACGAAGGGTGGCAGCTTCAATCTTGATGTCTCTAAGAAAGTTGGCGAATAAGTAAAAAAGAAATCGCTAAGCCTAGTCGCAATCTCATCGTGCTCTCTCAAGCAATAATCTCACCCTTGGGACAGTGTCACGATAATTCCTCCTCAAGGGCGATATTTTATACTGTCATATATAACAAGATGACACACACACACACGCACATACACCTTAGAATGATCGACGATGACTGGACATGAATGAGGGTCCATTCGTAAAATGTAAAAATTTCTAATAAATTCAATAAATCTATGAGATACTAAATGATCTTTTCTGCTTATCTTCGAAGTTTTTTTTAAATAAAAACGATTGTTTTAAGATAGTCTTATCCAAGAGACATTAAAAGAGAAAAGAGACGTTTGTCATTTGTAAAATGCAAAGATTCATAAAATAAATTTATGAGAGATGAAATAATTTTCGTCGTTCATTATCAAATTTTTGTGTTTACGTAAAAAGAATTTATTTAAAATCGTCTCGTAGTAATACTTTGTTCTCTTCAAATAACAATAACAAAAATTCTACCTATGCTTTTATCAAACTTTGCAAAAATTCTACTACGACGAAATATATACTATTGTAGAACTTAAACGAAAAAGTCGTTGTGGTGTTCTCGTTTCTATGACGTCGTTAAGCAACGTGGCTAAATGAACAGAGGAAAATGCCAAGTTTCTCTGTATGTGATCTTGTCCTAACTACGTTGTGGTAATCAGCCTTACTTAATATCCATTGTATAATTAGTATCACGAAATACACTGAAAATTTCTAAAAAAATTTCTCATTTTTACATCGTCTTATGCGTAAAAAATTTAGGATAAAGATAGGGTGAATTTTTAGAAGCTATAAATATATACATATATGTTGAGGATATTGATGAAATCCAAACCAAAGCATTTATATCATATTTTAGTTACTATAAACCATACGTATCATTTATTGAAATTGAAAACTTGGTTGAGTCTGTATAATATGTAATGTAGTATATGTAGAATAAAATGTAAACATTCGTCTCATTCTCTCGAAGTTTAGTTTTCAAAATGTTTCACTTCTACCGTGTGTGAACTGCACGCATGTATTTATTTATACGAGTTTTTAATACGAATCTTGTTTTCCTATAACATTACTATCATTCTACAATAGTTAAATTATATGCTTTGTACACATAAGGTAATGTGTATATCTGAAATTTACAAAAACATATGTTGATTTTTACATCTCGTTCCTAATAACTTTAATCAGGATACAATGCGGATACTAACTTCTCGAATAACTATAAAAATAAAGATATCAAAAAAGTTTATAATAAAGGAATATAAATAACAAGAACAAAATTAGAAAATGATAGTTAAAAGTAGTGTGTGGAACGTAAAATACGTATATTTTTAACTTAAATTTGTCTTTCCTTAATAACCAACGAAACAAATGCATGATGTCTTAATACCCAGTGTGAATCTAATAAAAAGATCCAGATATATATATATATATATATATATATCTCTCTTTCTTTTTCTTTCTCTTTTTCTTTTCTTCTCGAGGAATCCAATAAAATATCACCTGTTATTTTCCTCGCCATAAGTCGGAACGATGGAGATGATCGATATCATGTAATTTATCTTGATAAGGAAAGAAGGAAAGAAAAACAAAAATATTTTATGGTAACGCTCACGTAATCAATATTTCTTCCTAGTGCACTTAAAAATGTCGTGAGTCATTGAATGTACCATTAATTTCATTAAGCCAGAAGACAATCTCGGAACGTTGCATCGTGGCTTTAGTTTGGTGACGATAATTTAGGATAATTCGTCCCGGAGGGTATGTTTCTTTTTTTTGATACTCGGTGATATAATATACTGATATAATATCATGCTTTATAAATAGAAACAATTTTTCGTTCGATGACCCCCGTCAAAGCAAAGAAAATTTGTTCCTATTCAACCCATATATTTTCTTTATCCTCTTGAATCATATTTGAGAGATCCTCAAAAACGATAACGCATTAAAAGTCATAAAAAGGATTTTTCATTTGTATCTTCTTTTTCTCATACACACATACATATACACTTTCTTATTTTATCTGCAGGCTTACTAGATTATCAAACGGAAAACTGTTGTCTGTATTAGATTCGACCCCGTGAAAAGGTTTCGATATTTCGTTTGACGAATTTAAAGGTGCGAGTATAAAACTTGTGATTCAAAAAATTACGATACTTATCGATAAGTATCAAGGAATTAATCGACTAAAAAATAATCACAATTCGTTCTTTTCATTAATTCATATATAAACAGGTCTATTACGAATGATGGACGAAAGGGACTAAATTTTTCCTTCTTCTTGAAAATAAAAATAGAGAAAATATCACTTCCTTTTCATAAGTATTATATAAATATAAACGCGCGCGCGCACGTAACATTCATGTCCTTAAAGTAGATTTTTGAAGTTCCCTTTAATCGTGAAAGAGAGACATTTTATACAGTTTCAACCGTTTTGCCAGTGTATACTACTTTTCTGTCGTATCGTAGCAAAGATGAAACATGGAGGAAACGAGCGTAAGTCGAACGAAATATGTCACATTCAACGATAAAGCTTACCCGTTGCAAAACCGCAGATCCTGTTCGCTCTCTCTCTCTTTCTTACGTAAAAAAAAGTTCGTCCATTTCGTGTTCTTTACGTATAAATTTTCTTCGATCCAAAGCTTGTAGTAGGGCCATCCACGATATTACATTTAAATTTAACGCGTCGACACATATCGATAAAAATCGTCAACGTTTTGGATAAAATAAATATTCGAAAATTTGGAAAATTATTAACGATAAGGGGAATAAATTATACATACATTATAAATTAATTTATTCGATATTTGCAAAATATACGAATATAAATATTAAATGATTTCCCTATACAAATATATGTGTCCTTTAATATTTATCTAGATTCGTTAATTATAAGAAATATTTTATCGTGTTTTTAAAAAAAAAAAAAAGAAAGAAAGGATTTTCAATAATTCTTATATCATCGTTCTAATTGAAAAGGGACAAAAAAAATAGAAACACAAGAGGATAGAAGAGAATTTTTGTTTCTTTCTTTCTTAAGTCTCATTCGGAGGACTTGAAATTGTGTCACTTCCGGCGATAAAGCAAGATAATAAAGCTTCGCCTTGTGTCCCTGAGTGCAGCCTAAGCTACCGCTTCTGCGTAAAGCTTTCAGAAGAGAAACCTTGTCGAAGTCCTCCCTTTCTCTCTCTTTCTCTCTCTTTCTCTCTCTTTCTCTCTCTCTCTCTCTCTCTTTCTTCTTTAGTAAATGTACGTTAGGAGCTCCTGATAGAACAGACCGCATCTTTGTCGTACTGTCAGAAGTTCCATTAGAAGATTATTTGCTACGTCGAAAGACAGAGATGCTTTCATTCATCTTTAGCGAGGTGTGACGTTACGATAGAAGAATCTGATTGAAGATATCCTATCCAAAGTAATAATCATTGAACTATCGTAAAATCTATCGAATTCTTCGCGTGTGAAATTATAAAAATCTTTTATGATATAATAGAATATCAATATCAATTAAAGTATCTAATAAATTTTAACATATTTTTATACCGAATGAAATTGTGCAACGTAATATTTACTGTTTTGTAAAAAATCGACATCATTTTTAAATGATAAAAAGTTAATCATATTTTTAATATACTTTTCTCTATTTATTAATGAAAATATTTCATTCATAAAGTATTAACTTTAGTTAAAGAAAATGTAGAGTTAATGACGAGTTTAAAAGAAAATACAGCTGAGACATTTGATGAATTTTTACGAGAAATATTCTCAGTTGTTGCAATACCTATACTATCGATTATTGACTATCATTATCGACGTAAAATTCGATTCACTTTGAATTCATTTCTTTCGTTTCATTTCGTTACGTTTCAAAAAAGTCAGTTCTAATTTGTTAGTAAACGCGTGGAATGCAGTGGCAGAATCGTCGTCAGATTTGTCGATAGGAAGGGAAATTCGTTAATGCCAATCTGTCGAACTACGGATAAGAAACAGCATCTATTGGAAAGTCAGATTGCCCGATATTTGTCGACAACCTATCCGATAAAATAAATAAGATTCGCATCTACACTTATTCAGCTAACACATATACAAAAAGAATCTAGGAATTTTAATTAAATTTGTAATAATAATTGAAGTGAATATTTTCAAAGGTATTTCATATTTTTCGGTGTATTGATAGAGCGAAATATTTTAAATAGTAAGAGTACATATTTTCTTTATTAGGCCAAATAATAGATCAGTATTAAACATAAGAATAATCGTATTTTTCATAAATACGATATTTCATATATTGATTAGAGTAATTGATATGACATAATTTGTTTCAAATATATTCGAATTGTATATATTTACTATAAAAACATCAATCAGACTAATGGGAAGCTTTCAAAATTTGGTGAGACGTAAATATTAGGTAACACAAAGTAGTCTATCAATCGAATGCTTGATTAGATTCATTTCAATTTAGCAGGCAGGATAATGTATGCTGTAGCATTCAGACATTAATTCTCATTGATCTTTTACGAAACGAGTTTTCCATGAATTTTAACGAACGATCGCACGATAAACTGATATTGGACTCGTATGTTCAAAATATTTTTAGTCAGACTGATATATCAATTTATCGAAATTGAAAATTCGATGGTAAAAGTATTCGAAAACGAAGTTATGAAAAAAACAAACGAAGCAATATTTTGTATAATTCGAAATTTTTACATCGCAAACGTTCCACAAAACCTTCCACGGTAGGATAATTTCGAAGTTTCGTAGAAAGTTGTTAGTTAGAGTTTGACTCTCAGATCTGCCCCTCGTATTTGCGGAATTCGTTAACCCTGTTAGTTGCAATCGGTCCATTAAGAGGATTCGCAGCAGTTAATTCGCCGTGTCGAAGGACCCTCCCGATTAAATTATCAATTTTCACTTCTGCTGCGTTCTAACATGGCCAAGGACTTCCCGTTCGTTTCCGTTTGAGTGAATCGAACAAACGAGGTGAGAAACGAAAATCGATCTTCGACGGCGCGTCTATGAAACGGTGTTAAGGAGAGCAGCAAACTATACGGCAAGTGAAAATTTTCCACGAGCTGCATTTTTATTTCGAATATTCTTTCTCTCTATTAAACGTAACTATATAGATAAGCTAGCTGAACGTGCGATAACGGAACAGTTTAACTTCTTATTGCGTTCTCGAAAAACTTCAAAGAGAAATATCTCGAACGTTTAAGCGATCATATCAAGGCATAGTCGTACAAGTGGAGTTTCAAATGATTACTATTTATTTTCAGCTATCATTTTTGAAAGATATCTAGTTTTCAAGAGGAAGACTTTTGATAACCTTTATTTCTAATTTTACTCGACGAGCGAAGATAATTTTATATGATTTCATTGATATTTATTTTTATTGATATTATTTTATTTTAGCTCGTAATCTCGAAATATATTAATATATTGACGACGCAACTCTGACAATATTTAATTTTGATTGAACTACTTTATAATATATGAAGAAAATTTATGAAAGTAGAATATTTCGAAAAAAAAAAAAATATCAACGCTTTAAAAGTTAAATTTGAGATATTGCATGATTTTCTTTTAGAGCCAAGAGAAAGAAGGGTCAATACTTTGTCGGGTTCTCGAGAATCCACGGCACGGAAATGTGACTGTTTAGATGGTCATCTTTTGATTGCGGGGATTTATACGAGGGTCCAGATCAGATAACTGGGGCTCCAATTCGCCTCGGAATCGGCAGTGTCGAGTGGCCACCCTTTCCACTTTGGAAAACCGAGCGAGTCCAATTTTCCGGTCATCCCTTTTTTCCAGCCCCACTTTCTCCCCGCCCTTTCACTCCCCATCGAGTGTGCTTCTCTCTTTCTTCTCTTTTCTATCTGTTTATCTTCCGCCTTCGTTCCTTACGAATCGTCTCCAACTACCACCAACTTTTACTCAGGTTACGCCTCCATAAAATGCACCTTTAGAAGTTTCGTGAACCAGAGGCTAGTCCGATCCTTAAAGAGGAAACTTTGACCACTAGCAAACTAGATTAAATTGCAGTGATCCATGTACGATTGCGATTCTCTAACATTCTTTCGTATTTTTATCCTTCTTTTTTCTCTTACAAAAACGTATTTATTTTTATAAAATAAAAAGAAAAAAAAAAGGAAATAGTGAAAATGAGATACAAAATTTAAGTCTATAGAAATTGTGTGAACAAACAAGGTGAAGCAAAAGATTATAAACAAAAAAATATATGTATAATATGCGTACGTACGTGCCCATATCAACGTATAAGCGATTATGAAAATTATTCATCCGTTATCTCTGCGTTGCTAGATAGTTACTGTTGATGCTGCAGCTTTTCTGACCGACGAACAATACCGTATTCACGTAAATTGCTATGATCGCGAGTAATTAGACTATGGTACTTAGTATAAGAGTCCGTACATTATAGTTATGTAAAGAGCGTATTTCTGCGAGTAACGCACACGTCATCTCTTAGTTGATTATTTAATTTCTCTCTTACAGAAATAAGAGCAAAAGAAGAAGATAAAAAGAAATCGTAGAATGTTTTTATTTTCCCCTTCATATTTCAAAGAACTTCCCTAATCAAATCAAGATTTATCCTTAACGATCTTAACGCGAGGTAAGAGAAAAAAGCAAGAAAATAAAAACAACAAATTTTTGTGAAAAATAATTCATTATCACTCGATTATAGAAAAGCAACGAGGCGAGCTTGGTTTTATTCGTTCTACCGAGAAAACACGATTTATATCCCAGCCGGCTATCGGATCCCGAACGAAATTAGAAGGCACTGGAATTAGTACGGGAGAAAAGGAAAAGGGTGGGACTTCTTTATCTACGCCGTAGACACAATAAACGGAGAAAAAAAAAAGGTCGTGCACTCTCTGTATATAATACGATACCTACTAGTTCAAGTTCGATCGGTCGTGCGAAACGAAACGCAAAAGAAACCCTTGCCGAAGGGTGGAAGCGAATAAAAGAAATAAAGGGGAGACCGTTATATAAACTTTTATTTCGCGCCATGTCTACTCACAGGGATGGATAAAATTTAATGGATATTTTGTTTTCGGTTCGTGCCTTGGACAAGTAACTTCCAGCTTTAAACAAAGCATAGAAACAACCCTTCTACGACGGAAAAACTTTCCAATTCGATCGGTAACATCACCTTGCAAATTTACGGGCCGGAAGTTTATCTTACCGGTTAATTCTATCTGCAAGGGTTTCCTTCCACATCGTCGTCGCATCGATTTGGTTATTTCGAGCTTCGTTCGCGAATCCTTCTCGAATCTTATCCCCGGATAAAGGATGTAGAAACGAATGAGAGTTATACGGAAGAATGTAATTCGAAGCTAAAGTCTTTTGTAGATTCCTTGAATTCTTTATCGCTCAATTTCTTCTTTCTTCTACTTGTTGAACTATACCATCGAACAACTGGAGGGCTAGGTATTAATGTTCTTTGTAAAATTAGTGAAATTTCATCTCCGTTTCCTTTCTTTTTCTCGTCAATTAGTTATCTCATTTAGAAATCGTTAAGTTCTTTCTTATTATATAATAACAAAGGATTTATTTTAATCAATCTAGTGAAAGGTAGGAGACGTTTACATATAAAAGTTCGTTTATATTTCGAAATAACTACAATTCAAAGAACATAAAAGAATAATGAAATATAATTTAAAATGTAATTTCTTTGAAAGAAATTGCGAAGCTTTTTGCAAATGTTCTCGCTTCTCTATCATATCCGCTCTTGTATTCAGGAAGAAGAAAGAGAAGTAGAACGAGATCCCTTAAATAATCGTTTACGCTACATCATCAGAAACTCGGATCAATTTGCTTTGCATTGCAAATCAGGTAAAACATTATAGCGTTGAAATTTTCTTCTTCGAGGTATCGAACGAACTAAGATAATTGGAAAGAAGGAGCATACATGTTGTATACGTGATACTGCTCATTGAGAATGAATTCTCATATATGACATCGTGAAATTTATTTTATCGAAAAAAGATTGTTTCTCGTTAAAAAATTCTCGAGAAACTGATTATTATAAGTAATTTCTCTCAAATAGATTTGCGTTTAACGAAATGAAATGAATTTAATTTGTAAAAGATAAATAATAAATAAAACAAAATATAGGATGAAAATTTGAAACACGTCGTTCTTCCTTCGGTTACTTATTTTTCAACGCTCGCTCCTGGTAAGAAAAATCTCCCTTTATCGGTCGGTGGAATTTTCTCGAATGCAGCCCTGGCGATAAATCGACAACGCGGCCGTCGCTTGGACCGCAAATCCAGCTTTTTGGAAAATTAAACCTCTCTAAATCTGCCGTCTCGCTTTACGCTTCCTCTTTCTCCCACGGCTTTCCCTGCTGTTGGAAATGCCATTGAAAAAGAGAACGAGAAGAAGAAAGAAGGAGAGAGAAAAAGAGCTAACGTAATGTCTCTCCTTTTTTAACTCTCCTCCTCCGTTTCTCTGTATCGCCTATTTATTTGCTATTGCCAAGGTTTCGACGTTCCCCGCTACATGTGGGTATATAGTATATAATGTGTACGTCTATGTATATGTATGCATGAAGTATACGTATATATATATTGTTATATATATTGTTATATATATTGTTATATATATACGTACGTATAAATAGTGAGAAAAATTCAACGATGCGCGACGATACGTTTCCCTTCGAAGTAGAGCATTTCATAGGAGAAAACGTACGAGGAAGCACCAGGGGTGGAAATGTGAGAGAAATTATTACCACGATCCATAATCGTGAAATTTTCAATAGCCAAGAGTAAAATGCTTTTGCTGAAAAGAAACGCGAAACGTCGAAAGACTTTAACGTCAGTATAATATCTTTTAATATATTGTATATATAAGATAGTATTATATACAAAAATTGAATAAAGAGGAACAAAATTGACGTTTTTGTAGAATTTAGTGAAATTATATGTCGAAAATATTTTTGAACAGTTGAATCCTTATCAATGATTGATCGAAGAGCTTTGCTTTTTTAAACGGATAATATGTATTATTATTCGCGATACTTCATTTATACTCGTTTTTAAATGATTTGTGTTGTTTCTCATGAGCTTCATTAATTAATCCGATTATCTTCTTTACAACACTATCCGCTTTCTCGTTTACTTATAAATTTAAAATTTATCTATGAAAACTACCATTGAAAATATTTCCCATACATTTATCTACAATTTAATATTAATACCAAAATTTTATCGAAATTATAGTAATTCATTTATTCGCTAATTCTCTATACGGTTATCATAGATCGTTCATTAGCATATTATAACATAGCACATGCTTCGGAAAATCACATGTCGACGATGTTAGCGTGCATTAACTAGAGGTCTTATTAAAAGGGATTAACATAGTTAATATAGCGAACGTTATATACTCATAATGTTGGTATATGTAAACTAAAACGCTTGTTACCTACAAGTTCTAAGAGAGATATTTAAGAAAATTAGCTAATCGAAAAACATCAGAAACTCTTTCAACGATTCAGAAAATGATACGAATGCTTGATTCAACTCGACTGTTTGATCGTAGTTCAAACGACTTGTATGCAAGTGTTATACATATATTATAACGAATTGAGAAACAATATTGATTCGAGAAGGTGTAGTAGTACTTACAATGGAAAGACGATGGGGGTTATTCACGTTAAATGAACATAACGCAGGTATCTCTTGCGTTAAAGTAATTAACGGGGTATTACATAGTGAAAGAGAAAATAAAAGAGAGAGAGAGAGAGAGAGAGAAAGGCAAAAGTAGAAGAAATATGTACACTGTAACGAATACCTACCACACCAAAACCATTTACTTTCTTTCCTTCATAATACATTTCGCTCGGACAAAAAAAAAATGATGTTTACATTATATTACATTAAAAATAATTTGATTAAAACACGATCTATGAAGAAAGTAATATTTTTTTTTAGACTTCTTTTTTAGAGATAATTTCTGTTTGTTACGAACAACATAGAAAAAAATAAATATTAGATTGTAGTATATGTTTTTCTTTCAAATTTATTAAACAAAATGAATATATTTATTCGTTCATCCCAATGACTTAAATTCCTTCGATTTTTATGCAAAATATGAGATAAGAATTTTTCCTTTAATAACTGAAGCCTTTATACTTTTGCGTCACTTATTAAATCTTGTTTATATATATATATCCAAGTATTGCTTCTTGGATTTTGTTGACAGTAAACTTAATACAGTAGATCTTGCTGTTTCTTTAATTTCTCGAGAAGTGAAAAGCATTTTATTTTCCTCCAATTTACTCACTTTAAATACTTAATTTTTCAGAGAAAACGTAAATTGTGATTACTAAATGAGTCACAATAAGACTTCAATGTTACTATGAAATTTGTTGATTAGTCCAATAACTATAACAACAATGGTTCTAGCTCTCCAGACATTAATTTTTCATTTTTATGGTATTTATAATAAATTGCACAAAAAATACTCTATGCATCGCCATCGAAAAGTAGCTATTGTTGTTCTCTCGGGTTTTATAAGTCACAGCTGACACTCATGCCAAAAATATTTTCATCCCGGGCAACAAAATATCGTTTCTAGTCTAGACGAAAAAATAATCATTTATTCTTCTCCTTCTATTTCTTTTTTCATTTTTTTTTATATATATATTTTGTTCTATTCTCTCTTTTATTTCTAATTTTATTTTTATTTTGTGTTTTTGTTATGTTTAGTTTAATTGACGTTTTATCTGCAAGTTTATGTTCTCCGAAACGAATACGTAAAAGAGCATTTATGAATACGCGACCCAACGTAATTTAACGAATTTATTATCGCATTTTTTTTCCCCACCTTTTATCGTTTTTTCAACATCGAAAATACGTCAGCGTGTCGAATGAAACATTTTTTACTAGTCATTGTATTTGCATTATTTCAGTTATCGTGACAAGAAATTGATTGAGCGAGCAATACTTGTCTTGCAGCTGTGTTAATGATCCAAAATTGACAAAAACATTAAAAGTAATATTTAGTGAGATTTATTAATATATCATTTTTACGTTTTCTATTTCATGAAAGTGGTAGCAATTGGAATGGTGTCTTACAATTAGGAAAATTAGAATTAAAGGAATAGATTTTTTTTATATGCACATAAATAATTATACAGTGACTTACAATTATAATAGTGATAATAATATGGATGTTGAAGTGGAACGTAACAAGCACTCTTAATGATTTCAACCAATCTTTCATTGTATTTAATATGCATGTATTTTAACGAAAGATTCTGCGGGTGTAACTCTATTTGCGCTTGAAAAGTTAAGCAAATTTTAAAAATTAATTACAAGGAGTTAGTTACACGTCTCATGAAGTTTTCCTTACCGAATTAAAATGATACAGTCGAGAAGCGAACAACTCTTAATGCGATAAATTAAAAATTGTTATAATTACTGTTAGTACACTTTTTATACAGATTTTTTTTTCTTCTTCTAATTTTGAACATGCCCTATTTTAACAGTAATTGAAAACTTTTCAGTTACATGAATGGTCTATTCTGTATATAATAACCAAAATAAAAAGCCAAATATAAACATATACGTTGATACCGATATGCTATCCAAAAAAAAAAAAAAAAAAGAGAAACAAGAAAGAATATAAATGAAAGGGGGAAAAGCGTCAATTCGAAAAGTGTATTTTTCCAATTTATACAGCAGCCACAACGCGACAGCTATCGACGGAAGCATCGCAAAACGTGCATTCTTTCGGAAACAACGTGTTTCCTATCATCGTCGACACACAGGTGATTCCATCTTTTGATTCGAAATTTCCGCTCGTCGCGTTACGAACAAAATACATCGGCGACGTGTTCGACGCAATATCCCGCGCTCATTCAACGGAATTTCCGTACGTCCGATAAAACTTTCCATTTTTTATTTGAGCTGGCCTATCAACTAACAGGCCGATTGGTTAGCGTACTAACAGACGATGAGAACGAGATCGTTGAGTATCCCAGAAAACAAAATTATTGACGTAATACGATACGCGAATGCGCAGATTTTACTCAAAATTTGCCGTTACTGAAGTCGATTATATTAAATAGAATATGTAATTTATATATCGGGGATAATATATTTCTCGTTTATATAATTTATATATTTTTAATTTACATTTTGAAATATATATTTTTGTATATAATATATGCATTCAGCGAAAGTTATCTGTATGGACTAAGAACGCATATATATAATATATTTATTTTTAATTCAATCAACATAGTTCACATTAGCAAAAAAAGTGTTTCATCCCCAACGATCGTAACCACTAGGCGCGTTTTACTATCCGTTTGCGGATTGTTACCACAGGGAATATTCAACACTCAAAGGTTTTACGTTACCGCATTGGTCTCTTGTTTTCTTGAAATATTTTTTTTATTTTTTCTCGGAAAATACATTGGAAATACATCGACAAAGATAAATTCGAATAGCGATCGATTTAAAAAAAAAAAAAAAAAAAAAAAAAATAAAGAAAATGTAGTGAGAGAAAAAAAGATTATTTATTATCTTTATTCGCGTAGCTTTTTTCAAAGTGGATATCGTCGAAGCTCGTCAAGAAAGATTATAGAATGGTCACGCCTGCAGATTCAAAGAAGTAATGGCGCTACGCAGAGATTGCGGAGAGAAAGACAGATATTGCGGAACGAATTAGTGGTTTTCAACTAGGCGAGAATGAGAGGATCTTGGAATTCCCTCAAATTAGACTCTGAATATAGTACTTCGGTTTATCCAAGCGTATCTTTTCCTGATTAGGAAAAGGATTAAGAATGTTTTTTCCTTTTTTTTGCACTTCAACAATTTCAACAGTTAGTTTGTAGTGTTTTGTTCTTGAAATAACTAGAAAGAATAAATTGAAACGTTAATTGGTTAATATTTAAAATGGTTTAACAATAGAACTTATATTAATATAACAATATATATACAAATTTATGAACATGTAACAACAAAAGATAGAGCGATATATTTATAGAAAAGACGGTTGGAATTTGCAGAAGGTGGAAAACGCACGATTACATCGGAAATCAGTAAGAAACAGAGTTGAAAGAGAAGAGTAAGTGAGTTTAAAACGAAAAGAGCTAACAGCTTTATAAACTTCAGATTTTATTAACGTTTCATTTAATAGGATAAAATAATAATGATTTTTTAACATATTTTCTAATACAAGATATTATATTTATTCCACGCGAACAAATATTTTAATTTGCGTGAATATTACATTTATATTAAATATATAATTATGATACAAATAAGATATATAAGATACAAAAATAAAAAGAATAATATAAAAATCTAGCGAACCATATTGTAATGTAATAAAATTTCATTAATTACAGTTTCTAATTCCCAGCTTTAGTAACATCTGATAAATTGTGAATGTTCGAATAAGTCGTATTTCAGAAGTTCTCGATTGCAATAGTGAGCAAGAAACTGTAGGAGTTATGTCACCGATCCGATCCGTAGAAGAAAAAGAGAGAAAGAGAAAGAGACAGAGAGAAAAGGAGGGAGAGAGAGAGAGAGAGAGAGAAAGAAAGGGGTTGCTTTTTGTTGGCCGATAAAACGAAAGCTGGGTAGTAACAAATTTCACGCTGGAAACGTTGCCCTAGAATCGAGCTATACCTTAGAAATAGTAAATACAGAAGGTACGCATAGCGCGGGAAACGCCATTTTACTGAGTTCTTTTGCCTTAGTGTTATCGAACGTGTATTGGAATCGGGTGTTGTGAGGTACCACCTGGGGATTCAAGGGATACAGGGTTTGAAGCTAGATAAACGTTGCTAGCTGCCATAGCTGACCGTGTGTAATATCGCTGCCATAAGAAACTGCCGTCACACTGAGAACATACATACCACAAAATTTCTTTTACAGTTTACTCGATCGGAACGATCGATATTTTCCTTTGCGTGTATTCACTCTGTCTCGTGATATAAGATCGTACGAAGAAACTGGAATATGGAAGACAGCAAAGTTTTACGATATTTTCTTGTCTATCGATTTTCAACGTCGTCGTATCATTGTATTACTGACGTCTGATCGAAATACATATATTACTCACATATATGTTCCTATAGATTACACTTTTATTTTATAATATAAAGAACAGATCTAAAGGTAGATATAATGCAATTTACAAGATTCAGAAAGTTCAAATTTTAGACTAAATTTGTCCTTAATGATTCATTTGTATAATTCTTTAGACAAAAACAGCTTGATTGATTAACTCATCCCTTATTTATTTCGTTTCTAAGATCCGTAAATAGTGACAAAGATTCGTCAATATTCATGAATAAAAAGAATTAAAATTATCTATGATCTATATATATTATTATATGGGTAGTATGTCAAATGGTAAATTCAAACAGATTTCTTACATGTTTTTCCTATAAAATCTGATAAGGAACTAAAATACAGCACTAACGTATTATATGACTACTTGATGTTCGTGATGAAAACTATAAAAAAGGTAAAAAATAGAAACAAAGAACCGTCTCACATTTTTTCAAACACGTTCATACAGATACGTGACTCACGAACATGGGTGATAAACTACCTGGTAATGATAGTCAACATTCTACTATAATAGTCAAATTCAATGAAAAATATATTAATATTAAAGAAAATCATTAAAATAATCAACGTCTGTAAAAAAAGATCCTAAAACGAGGAAAAAAAAACAAGGGAGAACAATTAACGATGATCGAAGAAGAAAACAACCTAGGAAAATTAATTGCGTCCACTTGCAAATCGTTTTCCATTGTTTTTTCGTGACAAACAACAACGATTAAAATTGTTCCGAGTGAGGGAATTCGTGTAAAGCAATGGGACAAACATGCCTGAAGCAAACGATGAAAATGGTGAGAGGAGGTGGTTTAGGGGGAAAGGTTTGGAACGACTGGTTGATAGAGAAAAAAATGCTACGAAGAATTTGTTTATGCTAATTCGGTGGCGCGTCGATCGCGTTTTAATCAGTCGAGACTCGATTGCATTTCGAGTGTCTACCATTGCGTTTGGAGTATTCACGTTGAAAGGTAGGATTTGTTGGCAAATTTCGAGAGTGGACGAGGCTGCTGGCCGTGACGGTATTCGTTCGATTATCCATGAATTTGCGTCGAAGAGACGAAGCTGTAGTTATTTATTAATCGTTATTTATTCGATTGCTTCATTGCCGACCACGTTTCCGAACTACTGCGAACAATATTTTTCCTTTTTCCGAAAATTTCCGAGAATTCTATATCGATCGTTTTAATTACCCAAATGATAATCAAAGGAAACTATATGAATAAAAGATTCGATGCAATTGAAATATCGTGTTATATTAATCTTTCAATATTATATTGGCTATTAAATTAATATTAAAATGAAAATATAATGACAAAAAGCCTATATCATTATAATTCTTTTCATGAAATTTAACGAAGAATGCATTATTGCGTACATGTTAAATCATACATAAACATGTTAAATTAAATGTAATTCTTTAATCACATTTGTATTTAAATTTTAATTAACACGTTCATAAACGATCCTGATGTTTGGTGGTTAAAATGATCGATAAATCATTATAATTTACTATATATACATACATATATGTATATGTATATATATGTACTTAATATATTGTAATAGAATTATCCAATAATCGATCATTTGAAAATAGAAAACCAAGCTGATAATCTTATACGATAAATTTTCCATGACATTATTGAAAAATTCGATCTATAAGCTATTTATTTCTTGGCAGAATCTTTCGATATTGACTACCCTACGTTTCGTATCTCAAACACATACGTATCTATCTTCCTTACGTTTTTCTTATGTTGTTAAAATACATAATGGTATTATATAGCGTGACAAGATTTGTCCTCGTTAGGAAGCAAGTTACTTTGTATGTTTCTCCTAAAAGATCGCAATTGCTTATTTTTTCGTAGTGATGTAATAAAACTATGAGAAAGCCTTACGATAAATATCGCGCTTCTTATTTCTTTTCGTATTCAAAGTTTTCCGATCTATCTCTCGAGTATCTTCTTCATCTTAATTTCAATTGTAACGTTAAGTAGTCACGAGAATCGTTCCGAGACAAAATGAATTCTCTTTCTCTTTTTATAAACAAAACAATGAAGGAAAAGTGAGCATGACGTTACTATTGTACTATATCAAAGAAAACTTTAGCTTTATCATTAACGTAAGTTTCCGCAGTAGTTTTTCATGCTACGGATGTGAGATTTTATAATAAATTTTATTTTCCAACGACAAATATTATCTCCTTTATTTTAAGATATATATATAAAACGTAAGCTACCGCTTGTAATTAAATTGACTTTTTTCTTTCGACAAAAAATATCAAACATTACCTTGTTATCGAAAAAAGAAAATAATTTCTAATTTAAAAATTTCTTACCTATCTTCTTTATAATTAGTTTAATAACAAACACAAAAAATCGTATAATTTTATTAATTTCGAACTCTACGATTTGAATAATAATACAAATTTTTTGTATAAAACCTAATGGATTTTGAAACAAATTTGCATTGATTAAACATTATTCATTTCGTAATATTGAAAATATTGAAATAAATAAATAATTAAATAAAAAATGAGACGTTTTAATAACTTAGAAAAGAAAAAGAAAGGTCAATTATAAAACAATCATATCTGTTCAACGGCGACATGAAATTACAAAGTAGCCAGTTTTTGATAGGTTATCCTATTATTATTTTCCATTCGAATGAGTATCGCATTTCTCGCTCAATCGAGAACTAACGTTGATGTAATTAGGGTATCAGAAATAATAGGACTAGGTCCTCGTGAAAAGGGTTGACTAGAACGGAGAAAAAAGGGATAAGGTAGAAAACTCTTTTACCGTCGAAGGTACGGTGTTAAATTTCTAAGTAGCCGGATAATTACTTTCGCATCGCTTCCGGTTTACCGCTCGCCTCAAGATTTCTTGGAGAACTTTGTAAGCCGTGCACGAGAAAGGAAAGTTTCCACTCTCGTGTTCGTGCTTTGGAACTCAAAGATCAACGTCACGAATGTACGCTCAGGGCTCGTCCTCGCGCCTCTTTTTTGCTTTTTCTTACCTTCTTCTATCTCTTGGCTTTTGTTTTTGTTTTCCTTTGTTTTCTTTCTTTATTTTTCCTTTTTTTATTTTATCTGCACCCGATAGTTATTCTCTTCGCGCAGTTTCTAACGGAAAGAGTGTTTTTCCATGATAAGTTGCAAAAAGGTATAAAAGAATGGGAAATAGTGTCTTCAAAATTGTTTTACCATTTTTTTTCTTTCTTTCTACTAAAATTTATTTTATTCTTACTTTATCTTTTAATCATTTCGAATTTCATTCACGGATACTCGCCATTCTATAAAGTAAACAACGATTAACATTTCAAATATCCAGATATAGTATAAAGAAGTAATTAACGAAATAAAAACAGGATACTAAAAGCGGCATTAATTTGAACGAATTTCGAGAAGATTTCGAAGTAATTCAGTATTATCGGTCAATGGTAAATCGTTACGAGCATATTCGATATCGCAGAAATGGTTTTAATCGTTTCAGAAAAGCTGGTATAATATTATTCTCCGGATTAAATACTACATTGTCCGATCCGTACGTGACACTTTATTCGAAACTCGTATCGCGTTCCAACATTAACAGACTTTTTGTTTTTCCTCCTTTTTTTTCTTTTTCTTTTATAAAAATGTAGTAAAAATTTGTGCAATTATAGAAGTATCCAAGTATGAACAACACTCTTCCTACGGAACTTGATAGAGGTGAGATTCTTCGATAGTTCCTTTAAAGAAGAAAGCTAAGAGGCCGCTGATCGAGCTACAACGAGTTCAACAGAATTTATTCGGAATCGATAATCAATTTACTATCCGTCGTTCGGAACAACAGTGCCGTCGTCACGTGACAGAGAGAAAACCGGATGGAGAGGTCGAACAACAGAGAGAAAATGAGGGGTAGCCAAAGTGAAAAAGAGTGAAAAAGAAAGACATATATATATATATATATATAGAGAGAGAGAGAGAGAGAGAGAGAGAGAGAGAGAGAGAGAGAGAAAATAACGAGAGTGCGAAGCGAGATGGTATGAGTGAAAATGCAAATCGGTTGCGGCAAGAAAATAATCCGCGTCCATCAGTATTTAAATGAGTTCGTCGAAGAGGAAAGCAAACGAGACCATGGTATTGCCTTCGAAACTTATTTCTTTCTATGATCTTTATTAGATAATATAATAAATGAAAAATAAATGATTCCATATAAAGAGTGATATGTCTCGGAAATGAACGTAATCGATTTTTCAGTGTGAGCCAGCCAGTAAATCAAAGATAAATTTTTAATTGCAGCTTTAAACTTTGTTCATTTAAATAAATCAGGGCCCATTAACAATTTATAGTAGATAGTGCAAAAAGAAGAAAATGTAGTTTTATGTTCCCGTCCCAACTGACCGGGGGTTTTTTTACAAAAATTGTTTAGCTTGTTTTAACTACTCTGCATTCACCAAAGTTAGCCAGGACCAGGAAGGTTCCCTTTTCCAGGAATTAAATGACGGCAATAATATGACAAGATAGGGATAATTATGATAAATTTCCTTTATTCCAGTAAATAGATTATCTCTTAATTGCTCGAGAGTGTACTGGAAGATGACATGGTGGTTAATCAATTTCAATCATCTCGGACTTCCATATCTTTTCGACTATTACTGTCAATGCCGGATATATGAAGGTGAATACTTGGGTAGTATAACCGTCCGCGGTGTAAGCTATATTATCGTCTTAATTTTTACAGGGAAAAACCCCGGATGGGGCCATGTCTAAGGGTGGTTTTGAAATAGGGGCGGTATGTTCCTCTGATGGAAGATGATTATGCACTTGTCTCTTTACTGAGATGAGTTTTTGTACTCAAAATTACAGATTGCCCTTTTCCTAAGCTTTACTACGCTGGCAAATAGTTGAACATATGAATTTCTAATTTTAATTGTTGGTTATTAAACGAAGTCGATTTTTTCCTTGAATTAGACGTTAATTAAACGGTTATAGACACGTGTACGAACGAGCACAACAAATTATCAAGAATTTCAGATAATTTATTTCAATGGGGATATTCCGGGGAATAAATGAGCGCGTTGAAGTGATGCAATGAAAGTTATTTATACAAGACGACTTATGTAAGTATCGAAACTTATTAAAGAACGTTCATCGTTTTATTATCGTAACTATTTAATTAGTTTTATATTTAAATACAACGAAACAGTCGTTCGAAAAACTATCTTATGTTTATGAATTTTACACGCACGCACACACATAACCACAACAAGATTGAAAAAGAAAATGTATTTTTAAGAGTAAAAAAGGTAACATAATAATACTGAAATTTTTATATTTATAAATATAATTGAAAAGATTTGAGGAGTTAGAGGAGTATTATAGAAATAAATGAAAATAATATTAATATATCTAAAAGAACGTTATGGTCAAGATTAAACTCCGAATATACGAAGAAAATGTATAAGAGAAGCGTGCTCGATCGTCTGTGAAAATTCCATCACGAATTTTCTTTTCCTTAAGCAACAACGGCTCAAAGACGATAAGGGTAGCCCGTTCGTCGAGCTTAAAATTCCATCGCAATCCTTCTAAAAATCGTACTGTTCTTAGGCCAAATTATTTTTAGAAATATATATGTAGGTAGATATGTAATATATATATATTTGTATAGAAACAAATGTATGTACAAATACATGGAAGAACACGTATACAAACAGAGTGGACGGGAAAAAACCCTCTCGGGAAAAGAAAATAAAGAAAAGAATCTGATGCAATGGCGAGTGCACGCGAGACACGGCCTGGAGGATCACAGGTACAATACCAAGACACTAAAAGAACTACAAAGAATCCGCTATGGGGAAAGACAATGAAGAAAAAACAAGAAAGATAGGGAAAGAAGAAGAAGAAAGTTAAAGAGAAACCATATAAGCTGGACAGAGAAAACAAAAGGATAAAAAGAAAGAAAGA
Source organism: Polistes canadensis (assembly GCF_001313835.1). Lineage (NCBI taxonomy): Eukaryota > Metazoa > Arthropoda > Insecta > Hymenoptera > Vespidae > Polistes > Polistes canadensis. The sequence continues at coordinate 1,824,746 of NW_014569552.1, forward strand.
GATAGAAGGTGTAGGAGTGGAACAGAGAAAAACACAAGTAGATAAAAAGAATGAAAGATAGAGAAAGAAAAGAAAGAAGGAGAAAAAAGAGAGAAAAATAAAGAAAGAGGGCGAAAGAGAGGGAGAGAGAGAGAGAGAGAGAAAATATAGGAATAGAGCTGAGAAAAATACAAGAAGGTAAAAAGAAAGAAGATGGAGAAAAAGAGAGACGAACATTACTAAGAGGCGTCGAGAGAGTAAGAAAGAAAGAAAATTTCTACGACGACGAGTAAAGCTACGTAGGAACAAAATTCTCAGGGCTCGACAAAATTCCCAACTCTTCTGGAAATATTAGAACGATCATTTTATAGAAAGCTCATTGTTGGCCAAACTACTATACTTTTTCTTACGACATCTCTATTTTTTTTTATTTCACAAAGTAATACCTTAATGTAAGGGCTTGGTAAGGTCTCCCTTTAAAAACTGCTAATTTCACGCAATGACGTAATCTCTTCGCGTCTCGTTGCGGTAGGAATATAATTTTATCGTGAGCTTGCACGAGCGTGTAAAGGGTGAAATTGCTTCTCTTCTCAATCGACAATCTAGTGCTTACGATAGATATTCATTTACAGTGTATTATGTAAAAGGTTATTGCTACTGAATATTCCGTTCCAATTTAGATATATCAATATGAATATATATGCATATGCATTAACTGTATAAGAATTATAATATCATACTGAAGTTGTATGATTGTATAATAAATGATAATATTATTATTGAATTATTGATAATTCAAAAAATGTAAATTATGTTTTAAATCTTAAGCGTATCGTAAAAAGAACAAGTCAACTTAGTCAATAAAAACCAAAAAGTAAACGAAAATTGAAAGAATATTATATCTACTAAAAATTTGCTAACCAGCATAATATATTTTTTTGAGAAAAAGAGAGGATCGTAAAATCTACATGTACCTACTACTCTCGATTGTATGTATGTACATGTTAAATCGATGTCTACCGTAATCAAATTACGTAGGATACGAAAGTTGACTTTACAAACGTCTAAATGTTGCAACAAAGTAATCTCTATTTTTCTCTTTTACCTGCGTAAAAGAAAAAAGAGAAAAAAAAAGTAAAATACACGTACACACATATCGAGAATCGTCGAAAGAACATCGGTACTTTTATTCGCGTCATAACTGAAACTTCGCCACCTTTTTCGCACTTTTATAGCACATTCCGCGTTTTCTGACGCGAGAACACAATGTGCATATCCATATCATCTTCCTTATACATTTCCAACAAGTAAAATGTATTTCTGTTATGAAACCAAGACCCCTACGCTCTACTTACGTTTCCCCAGACGAAATCTTTCGGACTGTTCTTATCGCGAGATTCCCATCGTAAAGACGAAACGTTCTCTTTCTTTTTCTCTCCACCGTTCTTATCTCCTTCTAGAGTTTCTTCAAATACTTTGAGAATTCACAACTTCTTGAAACTTCAATTAATTCATGTAACTCGAATAGAAAATTATTAAGTTGATATCGATAAGAGGGAAAAGGTAATTAAAGGAAATTCAATAAAATAGAAAACGATCGATTGTATCGGATTTTCGATAAACTCTCTTTTCGTATTTTTCGAAACAATAAATGTGAAGACAAATAAAATAATATAATAGAATAAATATCGATTATAGACATCGATAGGGTAGAAAATAATTTTATCGATTTTATTATTTAATGAATTTTAATTCAATGCCAACAACATTTTTAAGAAATTTTACTATAGGCGATATTTTTATCGATATATAAAATATTTATACGTAACGAGAAATTATTATTATTATTATTATTAGCTGGCTTTAGGAACTCGAAATTTCATTGTCGCAAATATAAAATCCTGTCAATGTTTCGTTCCTGCACAAAGATCTCTCTCCATTTGCGACCCTCGTATTTCATTTTGTTAAAACCTTTTCTAATATTGTCTTCCCACATACCTCTTGTTCTAACCAATGGTATTTTACCACGTGACCTGTCCATTTAAATCGACGAAATTTTATCATTTTAACAATATTCCCTCATCGCGTTTTGCATCGAATATTTTTCGAAATATTTTACTTTATGCAATATATAATAAAATATCCGAAATTTAGTCTTGTTTTGTAACTTAAATGGCAATGATTCGCTGACACAAATGATTACCCCGGTAAGATAATCATTCTTTATTTAAATGAAACTTAGATAAGTAAAATGATAGAAAAGCTCAGAGGGGGTTGATTGCGAAGTTCGTTCGATCGTACGACGGCAAATGGAAATCACACTCGTAAATTAATTGATGCGGTTCTCGATTCAACGCACGGAAAATCACAAAGAGAACTCTCGTACGACTCCCTATCTTGACATCAATGACGGTACTCTTGAAATAATGGTACGATGCCAAGAATTAGATAGATCGAAGGCGAGAATTTAAATGACTTTAAAAGAGAGGGGAAATTCGAACGCACGAAGGGAGAAAGTCATGAAACGGTTCAAGAGAGAGAGAAAGAGAAAATTCTCTTTAATTCTCTCATCCTTTCTCTCTCTCTCTCTCTCTCTCTCTCTCTCTCACTCTCTTTCTTTTCTCTTTCTCTCAGTTGTCGCCTCGAATAAATTATACTACACACTCGAATAGCTAGCTTTCAACGAGAAAATTTATTATATGTCGTTTGCTTCGGGGATACAATGGGTATCTCGTTTGTAGGATACTTTCCTTACTGCAAATATTGCCTCGTTAAACTTCGAGAAAGAAGCTTGGGTCTCCCTCTCGACTCGCTTAAGTGTATATTTCGAGAGTTGAAAAAAAAAAGGAAGGAAAGAAAAAAAAGACAAGAAAAGAGAGAAAGGATTAGAAAGTAAGGTACACCGTGTCGTCGTTGATTAATGGTCTGAAACGTGCTCGTAATTTCGAACGTAGGAGTGCTTATTAAAAAGCAGAAACGCTTAACTTGAGAAAAGAGAAACAGTGAGGAAGTAAAGTGTGATTCGGTATAGCGCGTACGTGGTAAGGCAGCTTTGGTAATGCTGATGGTAGTTGTAAGGATAGTGGTGAAGCATGAATCGCATCCGGTCTCTCGTTCTTTATTTAATCCTCGCTTTCTTCCGTAGCACGTCGTCTATTCATTGAATTTTACAAACAGCCACATTCGCTTTTTTAAATGAACAAGATATGTATTTACTCGAGTCTCAAGTTTAATCGATAGATCGTGATAGCATGAAAAAGTATTTAAATAAGGAATTACTTCTACTAATTAATTTTATATATTTTAAAGATAATTATTTGAAACCCAATGGCTATTTTTAAACGTATAATTTTATCAATTAAAATAATTTCTTTTTTTAGTATCCTCAGAGTTTTGTCTTATATTATCATTTTAAATTATATAAGATAACTTTGTGATTATTACTTTTTTTTTTTTTTAATATTAAACAAAATCTAAAAATTGGGTTGTCTATATTGTCACCAGTTTGCCTATATATACGCATACATAGATGCATATGCAAACAACTCAAAATTTGATTAAAAAAATAACCAAACAAAGAAAGTTAAGTTTCACGAAATTCGGCCAGGTGAACTCACCCACGTCAAATATAAAATATGCACGCTCTATTTATTGTCATTCTGTCGTTCATAGTCCTTATTCTTTTTCTTCCATTTTCTTTCTTCCTTCCTTCCTTCCTTCCTTCCTTCCTTCCTTCCTTCCTTCCTTCCTTCCTTCCTTCCTTCCGATGGTGACGCGTTCTCTTAATTTATAGAGATTAGTCCACACAGAGAAAGAAGTTGCGATTCGTACGAGCTTGAACGACTACCAAACTTTTCTCCCTGGTGTTCCACTATTATTCCGAAAAGATATCAAGAAATAAGCTGTGAAAAGAGGAGAAGAAGAAGAAGAATAACTAATTGTAAAAGTCAAACAGGCGAAAGAAAAGAAGCTACGAGATGGGAACACTTGCAAACAACCGATGACATAATCCCGAAGGAACATTATTCGCTTGATGTCTAGGGGAAAGAGAAAAAATGAATTTGCGAAGTTAACACGTTTGATGTTACGATTTTAAGTATTAAGAACAAAACGTACGATTATATTCGTTTTCAAAAAAAAGAAAAGAAAAACAGGAGAACAATTTCACACAATCGTATTAATACATACTTTTTGTTTTATTTATAATTCTATTTACTTTTGCTATATCTAAGTGACAACGATCACGATATTCTTCGTATTTTTTTCTTCTATTATTATTGTGAAAAAAAAACAAGATAATAGAAAATCGGATAAAACGAAGTATGTACTTCGATATACATGAAGGTAGGTAAATTAAAAGCGTCAGAACCATGGCGAAAATATCAATTCCAACGAGTGAAATTAATCGGTACGCTCGGCCAATTTATTCGCTCAAATAATCCGCCACAAATTGAACGATATTCCTGTTGATACGTCGATACGTTCACCGTACAAACGAATTGTGACACTAAAAGGATATGCTGCAATGACCATTTCGAGTTTCTTGCATTTGTACCTTTTGAATCATTTCATTCTTTACTCTCTTTTCGTATGCTATCTATACGAAGTTACATCTTTATGATTTTAAATCCTGCGAAAGAGAAAAAGAAAGAAAGAGAGAGAGAGAGAGAGAGAGTGAGGGAGAAAGAAAAGAGAAAAACGAAAGAACTAATGTAAAAAAAGGAAGAAAAATAAAAACAAAAACAAAGAAGAAAGCTTTCTTTATTATCTACATTAATATGTTTTTACGAACTTTGTGAAAACAATGCTTGCAATGATATTAATCTTTTCTTATAAAAAGCGAAACAGAAGAAGAAATATATATATAATACGAAAGAACAAAGAAACAAAAAAAGTAGATGCGAGTTAATTAAAATAGGTGATATAACGTTGAATCTTGAATGAAAATCAAATTATCAATGCTATCATTTTTATATTTTTTTTTATTATTCTCTCATACATTTTTGTCTCATTACGCTTATAAACGATTGCACGGCTCGGGAATTTTGTTGGACTTTATTGCGATAAAACACAGCATACCTGGCTGGAATAACAAAAGCCGATTTTTATATGAATCAACAGATATATCAACAATTTTAATCAAATATTTTAAAATTTTTCCCAGAATGCGTTGAATTTTGGTTGTGATTAGGTTAGATGTTTTTCCTTTTTTTTTCAAGTTTCATTTCGCATAACTACTTTCAAAAGCTTAAACAAATTTTGCCTTTTTAATTGTTCGTGTTTTATGACAGAAGAAATAAAAAAAATTAAAAGAGGTCTTGGAAAATCCATTGTGAATGATAGAAAAAGGAATTTCAAATAAATCATTAACTTATACTTAGAGAGAATATATGCAATACTGAAAACGATAATCTGGTCTTTTTTCAAATATTCTCATAGCTGATCGTTCAAAATTTACAGTAAGAAATGTATCATCTTAAAAAGTCATCTTTCATTTTGATCGTAGAACTAATATCGACATTTTTAACCGTTTGAGTTTCAGAGGCTTTTAAAAAAAACCCATATGAATGGGGTAAAACCAAGTAAACCGAATGACCGAAAATGAAAAAAGTAATAATAACAATAATAATGAAAGAGACTTTATAATTAGATTTCTTTTTAAATCGATTAACGACAAGCATTAATATACTAACGTCAGACTGGATGTTTTACTAATAAGCTCACCCTCATGCATTTATCCATTTGTACTCGAATAAACAAATTGACAAATGCTGACAATTCGGTTTTTCATCTCTTTCCTATAAAATATATTACACGAGAACGAATCATGATAACGAGATCGATTAAACGAAGATTAATATTTTCGATAAGAAATGACGGAAAATTAATTCCGCTTTTTGGCATCTCTAAACACAGATGCTCTGGATTTAATGTTAATACGAGGACGAAAGAAATAATCGATTCGCAGACTAAAATATGGGAAGTTTGGTTAAATTCGTCGTGCGAACGTATCCTATTAATTATAGTGTCACTACTGCAGTATTTCGTCGTACCAATAGAACGTAATGTAATTATAACAAAATGTTGACCAGAGCCACGTTGCAACAATTACCGGTGGCAACTAATTAACAAAGGTTTCGCATGAATCATTTGTACGACTGAGCCCGTACACTGTTTAAAGCGTGGCCATTTACTCGAGAATCACAATGCGTCTCAAATAGAAACTAATTGTCATAGCTAGATAATTCGCGGCGTTACCGTTGCCATTAACGTGTTTCCTATCGACTATTGTATGGATTAAATCATCGTGGATAGCTTCGTGATACTCAGCAGAGCCAATGAAGACACATTTAACGATTAATCGTCACTCTACAAAATATTTTGCATATAATTATTACTTAACCAATATTATATGCATTTTTAATGTATTGCGTAATATTTCAATCCCCCCTCATGATATTTTACTTTTAATATTTGTACGATTACATCAATTTTGAAGTCAGATTAATAAAAAATAACGACACAGGGAACGAAATTATTATATGCATCATCAAAATAAAAATAAAATATGAAATATTTTATTCCAAATTGATTGATACGTTTTATTAATTAAATTTATAATATATATGGCAATACGCGTACACACATTAACGATAATGTCAAAAGCAAATACGTTAACGGAAGTTCTTGTGGTTTGTTCGACACAATAAAATCGATAATCCTGATTCATCGATCATTCAACTTTTGACAAGACAAGACTTTAAGTAGAATTTTAAGTTCCTGAATACTTGTATTTTATCACGAATCTCAAGGAGTCTGATCGACGACGTTGCTAAGTTAGACTTTTATTTTTCGTTTAAAATTCGATTCGAGTACTTTTATATTAATAATAATATTAGACATTGAGCAGATGAATTTGTAAAATTATAATAAGTGAGTATAACTGTGCATTTACAAATAAAAATTTAAAGATTTTCTCTACATTCTTATTTCTTTATACACATCTTTTTTTAAATGGGTTTTGTTCCATACAAATTTAAATATTCCTCGTCTAGAGTTCTCTCACTCTATCTCCACATATGAAGTTTTATTTTCTTTCCATAGTAGATCATGGCCAATTTGAATCTTTTTATTTTTAGATACCCGCGTTACGGCGAGACTCGTGAATTTGAAAGACAGTTAAAATCATAGCATTAAACTTTTAAAGTCAATTTTTCTAATAAATAATTCGATAATAATATTAAAATGACTTACGTCGTATCTCTCCTGAATATGTGGTCCAGCTTGAGCCATGTAAAGTGTACTAGCAGTATCGAAGACTAATTCCAAGGGAATCCTAGTTACCCTCTGTCTGGCCATTTCATGACAATTCAAATATAAGGTGACATCGGCGATAGACACTTTAATGACGATTTTAGACCATTTCTTCGTTAATTTTGGCACCGTGAATTTGGCAACTTCCTCTGAAAGGGAATGGTCATCGGAATTCGTGTAAATCAGTGAAATGTTCTGATTAGAGCCTGGACCATCCTTTAAAAAAACAGATGGAAAAAGAATATCATCAACTGTTTGTTTATATATTAAAACAAAAGTTTACAATTTTAAATATAATTAACACGTTGATTGGCGTGTGACGACGCCAACGGGTCGTAATCAAATGTTATTTTTCCACTAACCTGATGTGACAGGCTATTCAGATATGCTTTGACACCAAAGTAAAACATTCTAAAATACCGTAAAGGTTTTTGTTTCAATCTGTTAGGTAGAAAGTATTATTACGACAAACAACGTGTTAATTAGGTTTATTAGGTTCGTTAAAATTTTATACGAGGAATCCAACGATAAAATACTACAAAATTAAAAACGAAATAAAATCTTACTATTTGATATAGTTATTTAGTTACCGAAATTCGAATGCCCAATTGCACAACAGTTTCGAAGGGATTGAGAACTGCAAAGAGGTAGCTAGTCCTGAAGGATATTGGTTTAAAGATAGCCACTAGGGTAAACTCGGCTGGCAACTTCTCAGGAAGATAGAGTCTATATGGTTGTTTCACTTCAGACCCAGGTCGGAAACCAAAAGCCGGAAATCCGTCGAGGCCATCGTCGATATAAAAATTCTGATCGTCCACTGACGTCACAGAAGTTACCAGCAGATCGTAAATAGCCTCTGAAATAAATGATTACATATATTAGTATAGGTAGTTTTATAAATTAAAATGAAAATTTGGTATGTTGATATCAATTTAATTAATAATCGTTAGAGAAAAGCAATCAAATACAGAAGTATAACATATTTCGTTATTGACATTCAACGTTAATTATTTCGTTCTCTTTCCCAATGCTACTTTGCAAATACTGCTTCTACAGTAAATTGAAATCATTTATTTTCTATCACAGATCGTTAATACGACCGATCGATCTCAATACGTATTTTAATTTCAACATTATTCCAATGAAAATTTCTTTGAAATAAATGTTTCAGTTGAGCTTATGCGGTATCGAAAATAGTAAAATTTACGTCACGTTTATTTCACGTAAATTGTTTGAAGGTAGTTGAAGCACCGCGAATAATATATCACCGTAACTATACCAATCCAAGCGGTAGACCATGCACATTATTTTACTGCGACAATTTGCAACTTGTTCCCGTATTCGTAGCCACGCATCAATGAGGGTACTCAAATCCAAGTGGATATACCTTGAGGAAACTTTATAAAATACACTTAACGTTAAAGGTAGATAGATATTATTTTAGAGAAACATTCAATTAGTTTGAATACTCCATAAGGAATTCTTGAACATCCCTATAATTTCATATTTCTTGAAATTCGAAATATTAAATATCTATGGGTATTTCTGCGAAAATATCCAAATTTGTATTAATAAGCCATTTGACAGAAAAGTAAAGTAATAACTGATTAAAACTTTCGCGTGAAAATATTCTTGCTATTAACTAATTAAAGTAGATGTTGCTACTATCTGTTATTTATTGCATATAAGTTGTAGTACTATTCGTGCAAAGGCTTTTGAACATTTTGAGGTATCGAATATCTCAATTATTTTGACATCCGTTGTACGTACGTAAAATGACGTGTTATTTAACGCCAACAACGATCTATAATGATGAAATATAACGTTCCCTCGATGATTTGGTATTTAATAATTTAGCGGACATACAGAGAGCTCGCCATTTTATGTCATATATCATACGCACTTGTGTCACGCGATACACAGCTACGTAGGCGAGAGCACCGATAATCGATATTTATTACCTCGCAGTAAGCCCGACCTACACGTTCAATTAGGAAGTACTTTTAAAAAATTTAAGATAGTTAAAAGTAGTTTATTTTTTGTTAATTTTTTACTTTCGATTATTTGCTCTCATTAATTTGTTATCTATCTAGAAATAAATTATAGCCAAAATCAAAAAATAAACGAAAAAAGATTTGACTTAATTTTTTTTTTGTATATTCTTAAATTAATAACATTCTTAAAATGACAAAAATGTTTAACTTTTATACAAATATATATCACCATTATGTATCAGTGTATGTATTTAAAATTTATAAATACATATATATATTTAAAGTTACAACTTATCTAGAATGTATTAATTATATATTTATAGAAATTTGTGCAGAGAAATCAAAGATTTCAATGCTTGACGAGATCATTGCAATACCGGAGACTTGATCGCTAGCACAAACAAGGTTTGTGAACTCCACGACTTATATACTTCCCTGATATTGTCCTCTATGTCATATTGAAATTACCGCGAAGAAAAGCATCGTTTTTAAATTCATAATCGAGTTAAACTATATTCTTAAGAAATAAGATCAAAGTATACGAATTTATGAATCTAACCGTCCTGAAAATATAAGACAAATTTTTATATTTTAAATTTTACTAATAGATCTAACTAGAAGATTATTTTTTTAGGAATCTTCATTTTTGATCATTTTTTATCTATCACCACAACTTGATATTTTATCGACAAGTATTATCATGTGTAAATTTTTGTTTGTGGTTAAAAATAAACAATCGGCAGAAAATAGTTATTCTTTCTTTTTCTCTCCTATCCTCTTCCTTTTTTTACTTATATTATCATCTTCTATCTTCATTTTTATCATTTATTTATTTTTTTCATCAAATACGAATACAAAGTGTATACTAATTTGTTTTCCTTGTTTTCTTTTGTCATCAGTGTTGCCTTATATTAATATTACTCGTTAAGAAACAAAATCAACGAGAGGGTGGGAGAAAGTCGGAAAGAGATGGAGGGAAACCGAAACAAGAACACTTTCCGAATAATTATTCACTTCGGAATATTGTATTACATGTTGGGCACGTCTCGTTTCTCCACATTTCAGAACAATATGTTACATCCAAAGTTTGATGTATGCGGAAAGTGATTTACACGAGCGAATACAATATGAGTAAATCCAAAAAAACATCATATATACACATCACAAGTATATAAATTGGTTTTTTTAATGATTCGTTACATATATCTATTACTATATATAATATATATAGAATGTTTACGAAAAATAATTAATCCTTTTGTAACGTTTCGATAAAATTATATTTTATTACAGTGTTCTCTTAAAATGTGTCATACGCAAAATGTACAAAGCATATTAAAAAGTACAGTTAAACAGAGAAAAAAAAAAGAAGGAAAAAAAAAGGGGAAAAGTATTCTTTGTTCGGTAGCGTTCAAAATAAATGAAATCAAATCCGGTCCGTTGCACGCTAATGCAAATTGTCATACCGAGAATCCATTTTAACTTTTCACCAAGCAAAAAGTACATACTTTTGCGTTAATATTCCAAAATTTTGCAAAATCACGGAAACGACATTGTACGTTTCTCGATGCAATTCAGCTATACATATTATATGTACGTCCGTTACGCAGGCAAAATAGGATAATAGGATACCAACGCCGACGGTAGGAAGCACTCTTCCGTTTCAGCAAGTTTCCAGAGCTTTCCCGTGGGAGTGAGCTTTTCTTCGGTTCAGCGAGGCAGCGCTTTTGCACAATTTCCACAGGAGACTCGTTTCCACGACGGCAAATCGATCGTCGTACATTTTAATTCGATAGATCAACCGTATGCAACGAATAAGAACGTTTCATGCAACTCGACTGTTTTCTAAGATCAAAGAAAACTCTCTTCATTTCGAAAGCATTCCAAATTAAAATCACATTTTTATTTGGAAAAAGGGAATTTATGACATAACAAAATGGATATAAATAAAAAGTGTATATACAACTTTATATATATATAATTGACTTATTGATATTTATTTCTCATTTTTAATTTATTCGTCTCTTTCGACAGTTTCATAAAAAAGGGCAAAATGTTGGATTGACATTCTAAAGTAAATTAAAGAATATTTTTATTTTTCTTATATTTAATATCATTTTCAAATGTCAAAGTATGTGAAAACTACGATAGAAAGTTCTTCCAATAAGGCACAAGCAAGCAATGATAGAGAAAAATGAAGAGATATAAGGAAAAAAAAAGATTTTTCCATCAAAAAGTTTGAAAGCATTGAGTAGATACGAAATTGGTACTGCCACGTCAACGACTCCAACTTTTTCTCTTATTTACCGAATCGTTTGTTATCATTCCGAGAAGTGCAACACCTTAGAGAATTTTGATTCTTGAGGCTCATCGTTACTTTTGAAAAATCACAAAAGTTTCAAAGAAAAATTCAAATTTTCATTTCTACAGATAGTATGTGAAATCTATAAAAGAATGTTATACGATTCACCAAACGTGGAAACTACTAACGTACATTTTTATCAACGTTGAAAACCCATAGGAAATAATTTCCCACGAATTTACTATCTTATATACTATGCATTTTTACTTACGTACGTTTTTTTCCATTATAAGAATGTAGTAACAGACGAGGGAAGTAGTAAAAACTACTGACAACATCTGTCACCCTATTTATTCATACTTTTTCTCGAGTAACAACATTGTCAGACACATTTTTATAAGGCTGAAGCAACACTTGCATTCACTATTTCTTATATCATGTTAATAGTAATCCTCCTTCGTACTTATAAATTTATGTATGGTTCATAATGATTATATTGTGTTGTATTGTAAAATTGACTAATTAGTGAAAACTTCGAGTATTCATTATATTCTTCATCTCATAATAAGACACAGAATTCAATCATTACTGTAAACTTATACTTTTACTCTTTTAATACTTTCATAATTGTACTGTTAGTAAAATTAAAATTGTACAATTATGATTGTGTTCTATACCAATATCGTGATTATTTCCTGAAAATATCAAAATACACTTCCAATCATTATAATGGAAAATTGTGTTATTTTACCATCAAAACAACTCTTTTCAATCTATGAAAGTACACGCGTTTTCCAAAGGTTTTACTCTTTTCCGTGAATTCTCTTCGAACGAAATAAGAGAATAAAAATTGAATGGAAAAAGAAACAAGGACGAACGAGAGCTGGAGGAAAAGTCGAAAGTATGCTTTGAAAAGTCGCGAAGGAGCAAGCTAGCAAGAAGATGGTAAAAGCTGTAAACGAAATCAGATTAGGAGAGATTGCGGTCGGAGTTTTGCTTCGAAAAGGGCCACGAGTAATCGTCGAGAAAATGTTCTTAGGTGGAAAGAAAAACAGATGCAAGGCTTGAAAACGACGGGGTGAGTTAGCGGGAATCGAGTTTGGTAGAAATTTTTCTTCGAACTACCGTTTACGATAGAGAGAGAAAGTGGGGAAAAAGGAGAAAGGGAGGGAGTTCTGTTTCTTCTTTAAAAGCTGCCGCCCTGTGACGTGCGCGGAATTTTCAGTCTGATTGTGAGTAGTAATCGAGCGTTTTTACCAGGCACTGCTTTTACTTCTCGTTTTTGCCTACAGATGGCGCCAGAAAGATCGTCTCGTCTGCCCAGTTACCCACCATATGCTACTTTACTATTCTATCCGGCCAATAACGCGCTTGAAGAATTTTTTCTGCATCTTTCCCAAATTTTTCGATCAAAAATACAATTTTATCTAATATTATTGATTGCATTTACCTGGATCAATGTTCCGTTTCTCATTTTCAATGATTAAATAATGTTCAATAATGGCGTAGATATATCCTATTGAACTAACAAATACATTCAATATAAGCAATAACGAAAGTAAATAATTGCTAAATATACTGAATTTCAAGAGTCGTATTCATTAGTAACAAAAATACAAATTTTTGCCGCTCATTATAAAAATCGATCTATTAACGGAACGATGAAAACAGGAGAGAATGTTATTTTATAGAAGAGAAGAGACAAGTCTTGGTGATGTAAAGTTTCTTCCAGGATCCACGTTACATTTTACTTTGTCTTATCCACCTTGTCGGGCTCATCTTTCCTTATCACTCTTCTTATAATCCCCTCAACGTTATCCTGTTTCAACAAACTTGCATCCGCTTCCATGGTCTTTGTTGTGTCTGACAAGAGACAGAAAGAGAAAGAACAAGACAAATTCGAGGAAAGGCTTCCGCAAGCAGAAGAAACTTCGTCCAGCTTCAAAGCCGGCAGACAGATGCTGCAGACTTTTATTTACTCGGAAAGTTACGTTAATTGTTTCAGAACTCGACTCTGTCTGTCCTTCTCTCTCTCGCTCTGTTTCTCGAATCTAGATCGAAATAGCTGTGATGGCGCGAGAGCGTTAATTGGCAACGGAACTACAATTAAACGTGTCTCGAATCAAAGTTCATACGGGTTTCTTATGAAACGAGTACGCTTGAGTGGTTTTTAATAATTACGTAGATACCTTTTAATAAGAAGTAAAAACTACCCTCTTTAATTAAAATATATATATCTTTTATTTAAATCAATGAAAATTAATAAAGAAATAAACACATGTAAAACGATGTGGTATATTTAATAAGGAATAATAAAATAAATGGCAAGATCTTGGTATTTCGTAAAAGAATAAACTTTCTCATTGGTAGGATCTCTAAAAGAAAGAAATAATATTCGAACTAAAGATAAATGACGCAAGACGAATGAAAAAACATTGTAACATAAACATATTCTTCCGATTCTCTCGGGGGAATACTTATCCGGTAAAAGACAAGTTAAGACGAGAGTTTACTTTCGCGCATGGACGAACAAAGTTCGATAACGATGAAAAGGGAGAATAAGGATAGTGGTATGTGGTCGATGCTTGTAGTAGTATTACCCGAGACAGTAGCTTCAATTTCGTCTCACGTTACACGAGTTTCCATGTATTTCGCGGTTGGGATAGGGTGCCTTCCCCTCAAGGCATTTCACGCATGAACAGACCTTTATTTACTCGTACTCTCGACTGAGGAGTAGGCAAGCTTCGGACTTACGAGACGGCAGGTACGCAAGAAGGAGAAAGAAAGAAAGAAAGAAAGAGAAGAGAAGGCTTCTCGAGTCCTAAAAGGGCGCGAGGACCGTTGTGTAAATTCCCTGGAGGGGTTCCTGGGTAAAACTCCTCGTTGATTTAGGCCGGCTTTTGTCATTTTCTCTACTCGACAACGGCACGAGAAGAATAAGGAGAGAAGAAGAAAGAAAAAGAAGAAGAAAAAATTTCGAGTAAGCCTGACACTTAATTCGTCCTTGCAAAGAAGAGTCCTAAAGGAAACGTGCGAGATATTAATTGAAAGTTCGTAATTGGAATGGCTTCTCGTTAGATGTGAAATCTCTTTAAAATTGAAAATATTTTATTTAAACAAACAATGTTTTATTTAACCATTTACGTATGCAGAAATGTAATCAAATAGTGTATCATTAAAGTTTACAAATTTCAAGTAAGTCCTTTTCGTTCTCACATCTCGTAGCTATCTAAAGGTCTTTGAAAGTGTCCCATGGGCACACGAGAAAGAGTATAAATCTAGCTTTACGTGAGATATCTGTCATCGTCCTACTGCATTATGTGCGATACTGAATTATGCTACTATAACAGCCTTAAGGGAATATTTCGATTGACGTATAAAATGTATTATAAACGAGTATCGCTTGATCTCTTGTAATTCCACGTTTCAAAAAAATAAAAGCAAAAATACTGGACGATACTTTTTTTTTGTTTTCTTTAATTTAATAATATTACTTTAAAATCTATTTCAAGTAAATCAAACAGTCAGTAAAATGAAAATTCCTTTTCGTATATATCTGACTATAAGGAACGCTGTATAATCTTACAAATTCTGTTAAATTGGATATTGATGGTGTCTTCGCTACTGTACATGCATATCAAGAATATTGTATATACCTATACATTCTAAAATAACGTTCCATCCTTGCCTAAAGCATCGTTACCTTAACATGGATATTCGAGGTGAAGAAACAACATTTTGCATTCATGATAAAGTTCCAAAATCATCTTCGATCTTTCATACGTTAAAATAATCAGATAAGTTTATTTGAAAAAGGAAATAATAAGAAGTAATTCATATAATATTTACTTAATTCAATTATTTACCTTATTACTAGATTACCAATTATTTCTAATACTTTTTCTTTACAACAAATAGTCCAACAATTCTGTTTAAAACAAGTATAAGAAAAAGTTACAAATTTTAATATAAAAATTCATTAAAAGTTTCTATTAAATAAATAATTAATATATTTTAGCGTGAAATATATCTTACAATTAGTGGATATGTACATTATAATATTTCGGTAGTTAATATATATATTGTAAAAAGAAAATTTATTTGCGAAAGAAAAGCTTCGAATAGAAGGCAAGCAATACAGCCAATCAGGATGATATCGGCGACCGACATCGTGGCTCCAACGATATCCTCGCAATTATTTTCCCCTGGTCCATTGTTCGGCTTGCTTCTTACGAACGAACGACACAAAGCCTCTCGCCTCGATACTCGCCGATGATAAATGGCACTGCTAAAAAGAATCATCGCAATAGGATCTTAAGCGCGCGCACCCGCTCCAAGGCAAAAGAGGATTTTCAAGATAGTAGTCGTCCTCGTTGGCACAGTAAAGTACGTTGAAAAGTTGTAGTAGCCAACACGCCGGAAGTTTTATTTCCGTCTTTTGCCAGTGTTTTTTTTTTTTCAAGAGAGAGAATTTCACGACGAGAAAAAATAAATATATTTATTATTTTTACAACATTTTTCATCGTTGTTCAGTCTATTTTTTTGTTTTCTCTTTAAGAATTCTTCAAATTTTATATAACTTTAAGTATTTACAATTTTGATAATTAAATAATATTCAATTTAAAATTAAAATTTAAAAGATTTATATCATTATTTATAGTGTAATACTTGCCATAACTGTTGGATTTATTAAACGAATAGTTTAAAGGGTACTATATTTCGAAATATTGAAATATAAAAAAAAAAAAGATACCCGTGAACAAATAATTATTTTCTACTTTTATTTTGAAATTCTACGTGGCCCAATTTCAAATCCGATTTAAATGAGTACGTTGACATTTTCTAACCATTCCTTCGAATTTTTTTTGTTTTCTATTTTCCACCAATCCGTTTTCTTTTCTATCGTTCTTTCTTTAAGTGAAAAACAAAGAACGGATTTAATCAAAAAAACTTGAAAAGAAAAGACGGTTGCCTTTTTCGGTTCGCCCGACTTTTCTCGAAATGCAGCTTCCTTTCTCATCCGTATCCCATTTTTCAAAGAAGAAACGAAAAGAATTTTACGACGAAAGAGAACACTATTTTGGCAAAGCTATTGTCAGGGGCTTTACGTTTGGATATTCCATCGTATAATCGCACAAGCTGACGGAATTCTAATAGCAGAAAATGAGAAAAATTGGAGTAAGAATAAGGCTAAAAAATTTTGCATATATTATAAATTGACTATAGTTTTCCTTTTAACGTTTAACAGTGAAACGTGTCAATGATTTTTCTCTTTCAATCGGATATCTTTTTTAACGTGAAAATATATTTTTAAGGGGATGGAAGATAAGAGAATAGGAATAAATTTAAATACCAATGAAATGAAAGAATTTTCAATAAAAATATTGAACGTGAATGAAAATAAAAGGTAGAAACAGTAATATCGCAAAACGGGGAGAGAAAAAATGTTAGGAAGATCAAAAGTATATAATCCATCCTTGGCATAAAGAGAAGAGAGGAGATTTGAAGCACGCAAAACGGACCTTATGAACTTCGTGCTCGATTCGCAATATGTTTCAAAGACACAGGCAAATTTGGCAGGAGATGGAGAGAGGAAAATAGGAGGTTGCTCATCTCGAAGTTTGCTCGTAAATCAGTACTTTTCGAAGGGTGAGGGTGAACGAAGAGAAGTAAAAGAAAAAGAGGAACAGTAAAAAGAGAAAGAAAAGGATCGGAGTCAAAGGTGGGAGCCCTCGTACGTTTTCACGTTTTATAACGTACCTATTGTCTTGCCTTCCGAGAAGAATTTCGTGTGACACGCGAGCCAAGCGAACGCAATACTGATGCCTCTCAAGAGAAAAACCGAACAACGAAAAGAGAATGTGTGTGTGAGAGAGAGAGAGAGAGAGAGAGAGACAGACAGAGACAGAGAAAGAGAGAGGATGCAGCCAATTTTGTCGCACGTCAAAAGAATACTCACCGTCGAAATTTTATAGCTTTTTATTAATACATAAAACGAGGACCATCTGAACTCGAAACTTACACTCCAAAATAGATATATTTATAAAATGAGCAAAAACAGTTTAATATATATAATTACATATGTCTATTAATAGCTGTAAATTAAATCAATAATTTTAGTCTATTATTTATTCTTATTTTAATTATTTTTGATATTACATCCTTTTAACTTGTATTATTTTAAAATATGTAATTCTCTTCACATTTTTGAAAAGTCACATTTATACCAATTTTCCGGTAAAAAAATCAGTTGAATTAGTTTAAAAATGGAAACGTTAGACGTATTAACAAATAATATTGATTAATTTTTTGTAGCATAAAATGTTGCGAAACAATTTCTTTTACTTGAAAAAGCCAAAAAAAAATAATGTTTCCTTTGAAGAGTCGAACAACTTATTCAGAGTTCGCTTTGAGAGACGCTTTGTTTGTCGATATCATGCCGCCATGTTCGCGTGGCAAGTAAAACACGAATCTTAAGAGTCCTTTGCATCAGACTAACGGCAAGGAAAATTAGGTGCAAGCCTATTAGACAACGCTTGGTTTCTCCTTAGTTAAGGAAAGCGATAGAAAACGTGCTCGTTCTCCAATTAACACCTTCCGCGAGAGGCTCGTTTACAGCAGCACATTGCTGTCGTTCGCAAAGCTTCTCTCTTCCTTCCATTTCGAGAAACTCGCGTTATTAGATACTCAATTCAACAGAAACACTTCCTTAACTCTCTTCAAAAGTTTATCGTTAATTTTCATTGTTTCTTTGTTTAGGTACTTACAAAACATCAACCCGGTTACCTTTCTGTATGATCTTAAAACATTTAATTTCATCGAAAGCTCTTACATAATATTAATGTAAATTATATTCTCATTGTAAAAAGAAACATATTTTTATAAACAAAAAATTTGAATTATAATAATGATCACTTACAATTAGATATAATAAAATTAATATATAATATTAAAACAATGTATTTATCGAAATAGCCAACAGGAGAACCACCGAAAAATGTGAATAACGTTCGACTTTACTCGTATCAACACTAAGGAATCAATAATAGTATTGATCTTTGAAGCAGTATTCCGAGTATCAGAAACATAATGTCATATCATGTTATATCGAGGGAAATCATTCGTGACCAATTAGGATAATATAGGAGATACAAGGAGGAAGTGTTTCTGTGGAGAAGTTGGTTAATAGATTTACTTTTATTCATTAGAATTATCAAGTATATTTAAGTTAAGATATACCTAATTTTATTTATTAAAACAAAAACGATTGAATTTCTAATGGTAGAATAAATATTCGTGATGACGAAGAATATTCGGAGTAATTTCTTTTTAATTAGATTAATAAATTATCGATTAGAAAATCAAAGAAATTGTTTAATTTTTTATCTAATTTCCAATAAGATGGACTAGAAGCATCGTAAAGATTATATTGTATATATATATTTTTTTCCTGTACATTTTCATTGAATAAAGAAGAGAATTTCGAGCAATGACATCATTCTGAGAGACGAAACTCGTTGTTATCAAATAGAATCCACTCGGTTATTGTAGAATTTGATTTTCCCTTTCGTAGTTGATCGCAAAGTTGCGCGTAGAATGTCGATGATGCCGTGGGCGATGGCACCGGTGCCCTCCGTCCTTGAGGAGGGCTAGAAACGAGCCTGAGAAGCATCGGATGGCACACAAAAGGTGCAGCTAAGAGTCCATATTCTTTATTACAGGTACCCTGGGGCAAAGTCTGAGTGGTTTGTCTCGACGCGTTCTTGGTATTGTCGTCCGAGGGCTAGCCCGAAGGTATCCTCGTGTGCTGTATTCTCCCCTCCTACTTTTTCACTTCCTATCATATCACGTGTGTAACCCTAATGATTGGATAGAACGTCGATTGCGAACAAATATACGAAGTATATTTCAAATTTTAATATTGAAATATTTTCAGGATTAAGAAAGAGACAGAATCAGGTGGAATTAGTTTTTTAAGCAATAAATTTGAATCCGAATTGATTAAAAAAATTAATATGTTTATTTGCGAAAATTTAAACAAATACACTCCTAATATTTCGGACATTTTGAATCAAAATTTACGGTAAAATGCTAATGGCATAGAGGAGATCACGCATATACTATTTTTTTTTTCAATATTATTAAAAGAATATCGATGACATAAGAGATTTCTAAATTTCAAATAAAATTACCTTTAACTAAATATAAACGATTTTTATATAATTTTTTCAATAATTAAATATGAAGAAATAATATATACATCTGTTAATCCGATTTAGTTTTACTCAAAGAATCACTCCGTTACACGCGTAATAATCGTAGCTTTATCGACCGAGAAGAGAAGTCGACTTCGAAAAGCTCATATTTTTCAATTTAACAAAATTTCTTACGCTCGAGTAAATTTAACGAGCCCCTCCTTCCTATTTTCAGGAATGAACGTTTTCCATCCCTGTGTGGGGTCGAAGACGGACATTGGTTTTATGGATCCTCGAACAACGGGACAGTCGTAAACGTAAATTTATCAAACTGCGATTTTAAAGACCGTGCTAGTTCACCATTTTTACGGAAGTTCACCATTCTTAAAGAATAAATTGGATAGACAAGTTGCGATCTTTCGGACAGGCATGAAAATTCTTAAATGAAAATTTATGATTTTTCTAATAATTATACATATATTCGCTATTGTATCATGAGATATTAAGAAAAGAGTGGAAAAGATAACGAAGATCTTAACAATTTTCTATTACAGATATTAAAGCTTTAATTATGATTTTGTGTGAATATTTAACCATATGTAAAACATTTCGTGAAAATTATTTGTATAATATTTCTTTATAATACACTTCTGAAAAATTAACAAATATAATATTTTTATTTAAGATAAAAATGTTATTTTTCATTTTTACTTAATTCAAATTTGACAGCTTAATATCCGATTGTAATGAGCCACGTAAAAATGTTAGAACAGATATAGTAAGAGTAAAACGTGCAAGAAACTCAATTATCGTTAGACACACCGATTCTCGACACTCGTGAGCCAATTTATGGTATCTTAGTGGAGTCGCTAAGACCGAAGTAAATGATAGAGCAAAGTAGAATCACCCCATAGTCCTCCGCAAACGTTCTCTGTGTAATTTCAGAGGCTTAATACAGAATCGATGTCGACGACTACGTTCTATTCTACTGCATTTCCTCCCTTTCGTTTTTTCTACTAACCGATTATATTTTTCCTCTTAATTTTTCTATTTCAATTCTAATAACGGCATGTAAAACTCGTTACCATTAAAATTAAAGAGAACAAATAAAAATCGAACCTTTATTTTGAAAACAAAAAGTAACAAATTAGACTCTATTTGAACATCGATGATTAGTAATTATCAATAACAAATAAATTAAAAATGACTTAATAAAATTACAAATATATTATATTTTGTTAACACTATATAATGTGCTATATAAGAATTATTAATAAATATACTATAACAATACATTATTATTTATATTTTTCAATCGAAAAATTCTTTAGAAAAGGACGTCAATGTATACATAAAAAAATATAGATTTGTATAAAATAAAAAATGATTAACTAGATCTAACATAAAAGTATTCAAATAAGACGTACATTAACTGAAACAAATTCATACTTGTAAGCATCCTTAAATTTTTTGTTAATTTATAACGTAGCTTTAGAAGTTAGTTAAGTCGGGATTCCGATATTGAGTTGCGGTCGGTGAACAGTGGTTTGAAAATTATGCAAAGCGCGCAGAGGAAATTCGGCTTGACCGGCGTAGCAAGCATCCTGGCAGCGTGACGACTTCGATCAGCAGTATGCCGAGTCGGGGGAGGGGGGAAACTATTTTAATTTCGATAAATTTCTGATGGACAAGGCTCAGACTTGTCTAAAAACCAATTCGAACGTCATTATAATTACGTCGACGTACGTAATTTTCTCTCTTTTCTTATCATAGATTTTCTCTCTCTCTCTCTCTCTCTCTCTCTCTCTCATTCTTTCTCTTCTTCTTCTTCTTCTTCAACGTAGGTAGCGATTTGTAACAACGGAAAGTGTTCTCACTCGATTGGAAGCAATTAACTTCGCAAAAGGTCCCGGAAAATTGTGTTATTCGAAAGTGAAATGCTTAAAGGTACTTGTAAAGAGGCCGACATGAAATAACCATCGAGCTTTGAACTCTCTCTTGGATGTTGAGCGATCGGTTTTGCTCGACGAAAGTCTTTATAGCGAAAGTAAGAGTGAGAGAACAAGAAAAAGAAAAAGAAAAAGAGAGAGAGAGAGAGAGAGAGAGAGAGGGAGAAAGACAGTATGTATGTGTGTGTTTATCGATTGTAACTTTTGAAATTAATTTCAAACTTTCCTGTTTAATAGTTTCATTGAATTTAATTAACGGCCTAGCCATGTAGAATTATTAGTCTCCGGCACGATCACTAAAATAAAACCACGTAGGCACGGTTAGAGACATGGATAGATGGATGACCCGTTCGGAAAAAATTAAAAGAAAAAATCATATTCTTTTGATTCCACTGAGGCGAAAAAAGACGCAACCGTTTTGATAGTATTGAATAAATGTTAGAAAGTTTTAATAAAGAAGTGCCTTCGTACCCGTAAAAGGAAGAGTAAAAAGACAAAAATAATTTCGTCGAATTTATTTTGTTCTTTAATCTTTTTCTTTATTTAACGAAACAATAAACGCTATAAAATCAAATTTTCCAAGTTATTCTATTTAAGCTCGAAATACATCGGTTTAGGGAATATTGAAATATCATCGAATAAAATATGAAAAAATGAAGAGATGTATAGATAAATCAAAAAAGGAAATAGAAAGGTAGGAATTAAGAAGAAATGAACATGTCTAGATGTTTAAGAATAACAAAAATTGATCATTTTCTCGGTACTGTGAGTCATTAAAGATTTCTCTCCTTTTCTCTGTCTCCCTTTATCCCGTGATTGGTTAATATTTGGTGTAGAGTAATCAACTATTGTAGCGATCCTTTGAAAAGTACGTGCTCCGAAGCGAAAACTAACAGATGACCCAATATAATGTTCTCTCGTTCTTTCTCTCTCTCTCTCATTCCTCTCTGTCATCTTCTTTTTCGCTACTCTGGCCTTCATTTTTCCATTTTCTCTATTCACATCCAACGTCGTCGTCGACGTCGTCTGGTATCTTTCTCTTTAACCATCATCCTTTCGTCATCACCTGCAAATTAAATCCTTCGGACATAAAAAGAAATGTCCCTTTCTATGGTTTCACCATATTGATTTCATTTCTTCTCTTTTCAAGTAATTAATTTTCTTGATTGTGTATATATTACGTATTAATATATATTAAATATATAAAGAAGAATACTTTAAATAAATTATATACAATAATAATGAATTATATTAAAAGGTCTATTCTTGCTTTAAATTTACCGAATTATTTAAAAAAATATATACGATAAATTATTGAAACAAAAGTTATATAATAAATATATTATCGAAAATTAGTTCGTCGAGAGGAATATAAACTTGAAAAGTAATCATATTCATAATGCAATGACATCAATTATTCATTTTATATTATCTCTTTCTCATTCTATTTTGAAATGAAAGTAGTACAGTAAAAAAGTATGGAGACGTTTAATAAACTTTTTGAACAATAATGATACATAAAATATAGAAAAGAGTATTCTTATGGTGTCGCAATCATGAACAAGTTATATGTTCGCAACGCATGCTTGCCTTATTCATTTCTCCCTGTCTTTCTCTTTACCTCTCGAAGATCGAGGAGTGTGGTATAAAAGCACCGAATCATAAAAGGGGAGAACCCCTTTTAAGCGATATATTCTGGCCATCCGTGCTTGCCACCTCCTCTTCGCTTCGCTACCTTTTTCCACAGCTGTTTTCCTCTTCCCTTCCACATAGCCTTCTCGTGTTTTCCTGCCTGCCTCTTTCTCTTCTCTCTCATATTCTCACCCCTTACATCTCTTTTACTCTCTCTTTCAACCGTTATAAAATATTTAATAAACTCGTTATGCGGCTGCCAACACTGAGATTCTACCGCTACGTCGAGCTAATAAATCGCCAATGAATTTCTCCCTACTTCTATTTCGTTCCTCTACCCCTCTTTCTTTCTTACCCTCATAGTCTTCCCTTGCTCTCTCTCATTTTCGAATTTTTGTAGGAATTTTTAACGAGTTTTTCGATTAATAACGTATTAAGTCAAAAAAGTTTATTTCTCACTCGTGACACTGATTTCTTTCAACGTAAAACGAATCTGCATTGAATCGATATTAAGTTGAATTGGTAAGATATATTTACGATTGTCCGATACGTAAAGGGCGAGTCCACTTTCATCTCGGCTCATCATTCATTCATTTAATCGATTATTCATTGAATATGAACATACGAGAAACGTTTAGCTATCTTTAAAATCCGTTCCACTTTTTTCGTTATTTAAAGTACGTCTCGTTTCCGTTGTGTTTCATTGGGAATGTTTTTTAAGATATCAATAATTTTAAATGAAAGAAAAAATGTAAAAAAATTAAACGTGAAAGTCATTATTATTAACTGATATTTTAATTAAATTAACATAAGTATCTATTCGTAATTAATTTTCAGAATTATTGATAATTGTTCGAAGATGTAATAACGTAAGCAGCAAAGTAATTTGGTTTAATTACAAAATAATTCTACATAAATTGAGAAAAAATTAAAAAACCTGTAGTTTTATAACCTGACAAAAATTGGTATTGAAAATTTAAAAAAAAAACTGAATTTAGCTTTACAATAACCTAAGGTATTTTAACTCACCTAAGACCTTTTGGTCCACTTAGCAATACAGATCAACGAGGAAGTTTAAAGCTTAAATACAAATCGTGTGTTTATATGCTTAAACTTCGTAAACAGCGAAACTCGACTTATAGCAAGTTTGAAAATTCGTCTCCCGAGGATGCAAAAGACATAAGATTAATTTGATCCATTATTTCAATATGCAAATAAAACTAGATCTAAATTTTCAATCAAATTTTGAATCTGTCGATAAAGCAGAACAGACCATAAATTTCGAATAAAATTTCACCTAAAACGATCTCGTTGATGAAAGTTTTATGTAAGTTATGCAAAAAATTAGAGATTTAAACTTTTTTATGGAATTATGGTAGACGATATTTTAAAAATATTATTATAATGTTAATTACAATGATGAGATACCCAAGAGAGCAAAGAAAAAGGAGAGGAAAAGAGTAATAAATCGATATTGTTCGATTGGTTCAGTACTCAAAAATGTACGATCGACGTCTTGCAAGCTCGTTCGCATTTTCTTCTGTTTTCTTGACGATATTTGGAACGATCGGAAGGAGAGAAAGAACGCTCGAGTAAATACGAAGATAGCTGGAAGGATCGTCCGTAAGATAAAAGTAAATGACGAAGAAGAAGTGGAACTCTGAGAAAAATAAAGAGAGAGAGAGAGAGAGAGAGAGAGAGAGAGAAATGTAATAATCGAAGCTGTGCGCGTGAATTATCTTTAAGACATAGATACTACAGAAATAAATGTAATTATGTAAATTAAAAAGTAAGTAGGTATGCATAATTAAATAAATCAAATAATTAAGTAGAAAACAAGCTATTATTAAAAAAAAATAATTGTAGAATGAAATATATAATTGTTTTCATTAGTTTCAATAAAAAATTTATTTATAAAGTTCTTTCGAAAATATTCACATGTAAAAGATATGATGTTTAATTATTAAAATAAGAAAATTCTATTAATCAGGAAAGTATTTCAATCACAACTGATCCTAGTTTCTCATTCTCACCGCATCTGTTTATTCTAGCATGGCTGCCAACATTGTTTATCGTAAGAAACTTCTTTGATAGGTCACTGCATTCTCAACGTGACTTACAGTGGTACCAGTATCTTCCGGTTCGAAAAATCGAAAGGAGGAGTTGAGAAGGCTTGCTGCATCTAGAAGGATTCAAATGTGCATTCGCGCGTCCTGCATACGAGTAAAAAGTATTATTCTCTGATCTCTCTCTCTCTCTTTTTCTCTCGTTCTCTCTTCCAAGATGTGCGGAACCATCGTCGAGCATCGACGATGAAAACGAATCGAGTCGAGGCGGAGTCATGCAAACCTTCTTCTATACTATTTCAGAATTTGAATTCCTCTTCGCTTCTCTGCATCTTAGACAAGATATTTGCGATACAAATGTCGCGGAAAATTGGACCTCTCTTTTTTCGAGATCAATATTATTTTCTTTATTCGTTGCGTATTTAAAACCTCGTAGTCCGAACTAGGATTCCTAATAACACTTTCGATGTATACTATATGTACCGGTAATTATGAGAGTGAACTAAGTACAAAAAATTGTAAAAATTAATTTTATGATTTATTTGATAGAAAACTTATTTATATATATGTTATATAATATATTGTATAATAACAATTTTTATAATACAATTACCATATATCTATATATACATGATAATTGTCTTTCGTATGTAACGCTATTTTAAAATCTTTCCTAACACAAAGAACTTATAGAACATGTAACTTAACTTTAATAGTTTTCTCTTATAGTTACTTTACAATTATACGAAAAAATGTTCTTAAAGTTAACGTATCTTGTTTCGTAATAATGATCAAGAAAACTTTTGAAACAAGCTGCTGATCCCTTTCTGAAAATTTTCACTTATCGAGAAAGAGAATTTTTAACGATGATAAATTCCCATAGGAGGGTGAGAGAGAGAGAGAGAGAGGAAAAGAGAGAGAGAACACTGATAGACGCTCCCACACGATTCGACTTGATTTACGCGTAGTAAATACACACCAGAATCGAGTGTGTAACGTAGCAATATTCTGAGCGAGGCAACGGTACATGCTATCGAAAAACTGTAATCCTCTTAATTGTTCTATGAGTAAGCCAATTAGTAGAATCCGATTAGCTCGTACATTCGTCCCTCGTCAACGCTCCCGCCATTTTTCCAAGAGCTTATTCGAGCAAATAGGTACTAGAAAATTCATTTTTTTGCTCTTTTTTCTCCATTTACGAGAGAAAGAACGGAAAAGTGTAAAAAATGTTCAATATATTACTTTCATGATAGAAATTTTTTTAAATTACGGCACTTAAATAGAAAAATTTTGTTTAAAATGTAGTAAGATCCAAAATACCGTTGTAAACCTTATCAATATTGTGTTCTATACAATTGTTACGTCCTAAAGACGAGAGTTCTAGAATTAAGTTGCTAAGCCTTTTTTAGCCACTCTGTATTCACCGAATTTTGCCAGGACCGAGCAGGTTCGTCTTTCCCAAAGATTAAATAATAATAAAAAATGTTAAAATATGTAAAGAGGTCACGAAAGAATCGGATTGGATGAGAACGGATCGTGGATTTTTAAGCGATTAGTAAAAATTATTGTTTGCCGGAGCTTTAGTTCTCAAGAATATTTAATAATGAAGTTATTATTTATAGAATTTATAACGGGCGAGAGGTTTTAAATATAGGTGATCGCTTCTCGAAATGTGGCGAATCGGATTAGTGGTAGCGTCGGAAACGTGGGTTGAGTTATCGGTGCTGATGTGGTCGTTTATGCCGAGAATAATGCATAAGGGACCGTCGAAAAAAACACAATAGTAATGAATACCTAATTAGCTAATAAGATGAACAAACAAGTAAGCAATTAGTCGGTTAATTAGTAAGTTAATAAATGGTTCGCGGCCCGAAGTAGCCCTCCTTATGTGAGCTAAAAGAATTCCTGGTGGGGATAAACTATGCCCCATTTTTCAGTATCAGTCAATCTACATCTTCCCTACCAACGCATCGTGGTGCATCTTCTCTCGCACCTATTTTTCCACGCATTCCACTGCGTTAACATTATCACGGGTGTCCTTAGAAGTCGTATCAGCTAATATGGATTTGTATTTCTTTTAATAATGCTCGGGTGCTTATGGTTTTGGTTTTCCTTGCCACAAATATTGTGTTTCTGCCTGTGATCCGTGCGCTCATCCGTCATTTTCATTCTCATGTTTAGGGATCAATTATCCAGTATTACACTTAGATTGCATTATTGGAATAGCACGTGTGCAATCGTTGAGGTCAAAGGGGGAGAAAGATTCCCGCTATGCCACGTCATGGAAGAATGTGGAAAAAGATTAGACACAATCGAGAAGAAAAAATAAATTCGAAATAGAATTACCGTGAAGGAACGTCATACAACTATATACAATTTTATATGAAAAATTTTCTCTTATTTTTATTTAAAATTATTTGCTGTTATTGAATAAAAAAAAACTATTTTTGGAAAACAAATTGGATAAAATCTAAAATTATATTTAAACTAAAATTTATGATCATTTGTATATTATGCAAATAAACTACGTCGAAAATTGCTGTTTTCTCTTAAATAATAAGACGGAGAAGATCCTGAGAAGACATTTCTCTTGGGACATCGTAATCGATCGGGAAAGGAAACATTAATTATTACGATAAGATAAGTATCTCCATCGGAACTTGAATTACTCTTCTTTCTAGATAGTTATATCTAATAAGTAATAAAATCAATAGGAAATTCTTATTAAATATATCATTCGACTTATCTTATATTAATAAAAAAAAAAATAAAATAAAATGTAATCATAATAGTTTCAATAAAAATATTATTATGTTTATTAATATGTGACAAGAAAAGAATATTGAATTTGATAAAATCATTTTTTTTTTTTCAAGTAGTAAAAATCGTATTGAGGATTACTTTATCAGCTTTATGATCCGCGGCATATCTGGGAGGTCAAATGTATTTTTTATGTATGTATATATTTACAATATATTTACAACGTGTCCAACATTAGTGTCCTAAATATGTACATGTATGTATATACATATCTTTTTTCTTCATGAAATAAAATCTATTTAAATGCATTGACGATTTTAAAAGAAATGGTGTAGTTTTTAAAAAACAGAACCTTGGAATCTAAAATCCTTGGAAGCATGTAAAACTTTCAAGAGACTTTTATACCCGTACGTAGAATTGTCGAAGAGAACCACGCAATGGATTTTGCCATCTGGAAAACGAGAAGAGTTTGAGATACAAGAAAATGTAAAGTGAGAGAATGGAAGTAACTTTCTAAGAACAATACGAATGAGTCCAAAAGAAAATGCGAAATTAATCTGTCGTAATGCATTTGTCTGCTTATAAAATTTTATGAAATATTTATCATGATATCTCTGACTCTTTGGTAAAGTATTAAATGCTTTTTAAATGTCGTTTTCACAAACATTTATAATATATTTTTCTAATCGTTGGATTAAAAATCGTGTCTTTATTCTAGTTCGTTCCATAAATATCAAATAAAATTTAATTATGATACGAACGAATCATTTCGAAGCTTCTTCAACTCAATAATAGATAAATTCAACCATTATCGTATCTATTTCCTTTCAATATTTAGTATAAATCAGTTAATTCGCAAAGATAGCAAATCAAAATGATATTTTAACAATAAGAGACAAAAGACAAATAGTCCAGGCAAATTAGGGTTTCACCTCGGAATGAGAAGATAGTCGGCTACAAACTTTTATAAACCGTATAGTCCAGGCAAATTAGGGTTTCACCTCGGAATGAGAAGATAGTCGGCTACAAACTTTTATGAACCGTATATTTCAACACCCTAAAACTTGTCTCAAAACCTACTTATCGTAGGGTGTCGGCGACTACAGATATTCCAAGGTCAAAGGTCAAAAAATCGATTTTTTACACATTTATTGCAA
>NW_014569552.1:1855588-1891971 GCF_001313835.1 Polistes canadensis
ACTATCTTCTCATTCCGAGATTCATGCCAAAATATGACTAATTTGCCTGGACTAAAAAGAGACTTAGCAATGAATACCGTTTAATGAAACGAACAAATGATTGAGCGATC
Organism: Polistes canadensis; assembly: GCF_001313835.1. Classification (NCBI taxonomy): domain Eukaryota; kingdom Metazoa; phylum Arthropoda; class Insecta; order Hymenoptera; family Vespidae; genus Polistes; species Polistes canadensis. Next base: position 1,855,699 of record NW_014569552.1, read on the forward strand.
GTTCAGTTAATCTGACTTCTCGTCTCATTATGTCCCATTAATTTCTCAGCAAACTATTTCGAAATTCACAAGCATATGAAACAAAACTGCTAAGTAGATGAGGAAAGCTTAAGTACGAATTAAAGGAAGTCTTTCAAGCGCCTCTTCCTTTCACCCGATTCGCTCGTTGAGAAAGAGGAAAATAATGAAAGCACATTAAATGAAAATTTATTAAAATGTTGCACAATAAAAGGGAAACCTCAGAACTTCGCGACATGTAATTTTCGTTATATACGAGAAAAATGTATGATAAAAAAAAAGACGATGTTAAATTTTTGTTTTATCGTACATGTATGTATACCGTCGTGCATTTGCATATGTACGTATATGTACATATACATTAAATCGAAAAGAAAATAATCCTTACTATACGATTTATTTAATAATTAATTTGTCCACGTTGCAATTTCGCTGTTTATTGTCTCGTTTAATCAAGCCTTTCATTGTTACCGTTAACGTTATTAATCGAGAGTGAAGCGAACGAGTTCGATTAATCTGTGAGAACTTGGCTTTTCCCTCAACGAAATTATCGAATATCGTTACGGTCTACTATCGAGTTCCAATTACATACATACATAGATATACATATATACCAGTAGATTTACATTATATTGTACATACATATATACGCATAATACATCCATAGATTGAAAACATCCACGACGTACGATAGAATCAGATAGAATAGGCGGAGAACTTGTTGTTATTCGATTATTCGTAAGCTAGGTACCGAAGAATCTCCAAGGACAAAAGCTTGGTTCTGTCTTTGCTTTTCGCACTAGTATCTCGATCATCCTGACCTATTTGTCCCGAAAATCCAGACGCGTTCCGTTCGTTCGATCGTCGCGTTGAAACGTCCCGAGATTCCCGGGGATTTGCTCGCTACATTTTCGCTGCGGTGGTGCCTTTTAAATTATTCAAAGAAACGTCGGCGAACTTCGACGATAACTGTGAGCGATAACGTCCGGTTTTTGTTTGCGAGAGAGAGAGAGAGAGACAAAGAGAAAGAGAAAATGAGAAAGATATTGATGTGCTCCATACCTTTATATTCAATTATTTTTTTCGGGTTCATTACTAACAATTTTTTTACTTTAGCATTAACACATCTCTTTTACCATTCCATTTCTGCTTAATTTCTCGTAACTAGAACAATCTCTAGTTTAATTTGAAATAAATTAATGGAACAAATTGTCGATGTGTATGTATGTGTTTGCGAATAATGTTCTTTATACATTTCTTAGTTTCGTGCCTCTTTTTCAAAACTTTTGAATAAATTTTTATAAAAGATAACTCGAACTTTTATATACTAAGAAATCTCATTAAATGTTTCACATTAAATATGATCACGCTTACCGTGGATAAAAGAAAATGTGAAAATATTCATCGTTTTTAAGAACCAGAGAGTATGACGTGTGGTGAAGGCATTGAGTTGAAAGTAGATGGTGATATAAAAAGGAAGAAAGGAAGGAAGGAAGGAAGGAAATAGTAGGAAGAAGAAGCGAGGCGTGAAACTATTCTGGCAAATTAAACGTGTCCCACAGCTCGTCGCGATATAATATATTAATATTTTGTACTGGTGTCGCGCGCGCGCGCTGTGGGAATACGACAAGCGTGGATATATATAGGAAAGACAAAAGATGAAAGTACATACGAATATATATACATATGAAGATAAGAGGAGGAGAAAATTCAAAATTAGAAACGTAAATTATATGAGAGAAAATAATTCAAAATTCTATATAATTTTCTGACCAAACGGAAATCCAACTTAATTATAGTCAGATATAGAATGAGATTCAAGAATTTGGTTGACCAATTGGTCAAACAACAAGCACAACAACAATGACCCTCGTAAATGGGAGAAAAGAGATAAAGAAAAAGAAATAACCAACGAAATACAAAGCTTCTTCAGGCATTGGAGTAGATGGTGATCGTGATTATCGCGAATTTCAATCGGTATCCTTTGTCGTGGACGTCTTTTGTTACTTAAAGTGCAACATTAATCGAATTTTCAAGGCTGAATTATGCGTGGTATATTTCATGATAATGGAACCGATCTTTTCTCTCTTTCTTGTAACTTCGAATCCCTAGATAGCATTAAAAAGGAGACGGGATATATATATATATATAATACATATATACTTCTCCGCTGAGAAATTGCGAGCAGCGAAGATGAATAACTGCAGAGAAATCGCCAAGATCTATGTATTATAAGATACTTTTTATTTTTAGAGAAAATCAATACAAATCATATTATTAACGATCTTAACGTTGCATCGATATATCTAACGATCTAACAAAGTATGATGATTTAAATTTCTTGAAAAAATACAAGAATTAACATAGATTAAAAAATTCTACATAACGTTCGTTTTACTGATTTCGATAATTTTCTTCTTATCTAGTAAAAAAAAAAAAGGAGAGAAAGAGAGAGAGAAAGAAAGAAAGAAAGAACTGTGAGAAAGAGAAAGAGAAAGAGAACCACAGTGGTCACATTTACGAGATCACCTTTAGACTTTCTTTTACTTATAGACGTGACTTTTATCCCCCCCCCCCAGATCGCTTTTATCTACTCTCGGCGAATAATTTTGCAGACGGAAAGTTTTCCACTTCTGTAAAATAAAAGAAAAAGAGAGGAAACACACGCACATCACAGACACACACACACATATATATATATATATAAAGAGAGAAAGATTCTTCATTAGTAGGATCGGAGTACCCGCCCTTCTTTCACCTTAAACTTTCGTTAGAATCGCTTAAATCTCAGCGGGAGCTGTCAAAATTGCTTGTCATGAATTCCCGAAGAATTATGCAAAAAGTACACCTCTTTGTTCGCTATCTGTCCGCCCACAAACTGAGGATTACCGCGAGGATATATTTCGAAATAAAAAATGATCTTTCTATTTTTCTCTTTTTTTTTGTTCTCTTTCTCACTCTCGTGTCGTAACTGTCGTAAGCGATTGACAAGCTCGCGTCAAATACTAATCAATTGAAAATATAGAGAACACGTCAATCGTATCTCTATGACGTGATTTTTATTTTATGATATTTTTATTTTTATCAATCCAATTATATATCGTCTATATTCAGCTAAAAATCAGTAGTATACTTTTTGTTAATGCTTTCACATATTAATATTGATGCTTTTTATGGAGTAATGACTAATAAATTCAAAAAAGTCATTTTAAAAAACAGTGTAAGGTTTATAAGTTATTTAGGGACATAAGTGTAATTAATGACTCAAGGATTGAACATAGACAATATAAGATTTGTTCTTTTTTCATTTCGTTTGACACAAATTTTTCCTTCGTCCTTTTATTACAGATATACAATTATTAATAACAAGTTAAAATTTGAAAAATACTTAGAAATAAGTTTATAAAAATGAAAACAATCATCGTCTAATTATTTTAATTAGTTTCAGTTAAAACCAAACCATAGAGTTTTGAGAACGGAGCAACAATGACTATCTCGAGGTGGTATACTTTGGATGTATAATGTAAACGTATAAATAATAGAGGGCAAAAGGCTTTTCTACTAAATCAGGTGCATTATGCGCGAACGCAAAGATGGGACTTGAAAGTGAGAAAGATGAAGTGATGAGAAAGGAATAAGACAGAGAGAAAAGCAGAAACAGACTGTGGAAAAGGGCAAAATCTTGAAAGTGTTTGAGCTCGGTTTGGATGAGTATGCGTGCAAAAGAGAAAGGGAGGAAGAGAGAGAGAGAGAGAGAGAGAGAACCAAGGAGATAGAACAACGGGTGGGAATAAGATAGCATAGGAACGATGGCGTTAAGGTCTTTACTTGCCTTGAGCTGGATGAAGGTAAGGGCTGTGCCGATTAAATATTACCGAGATTATTCTCAAGTTCTTACGAAAAAACAGCACATCTTCAAGAACTTTGAAATAATTTTACTTCTTCTTCTCTCTTTCTCTTTCTCCCTTTCCTTACATTCGATCAATCGCTGATCATATTTTTCAATCAACGTCATTTTTTTGATATTTTTCTTATCTACAACAAATTTATTGTTAAGAAAAATTTCTCTTCCGAACTTTTTTCCTTAAAAAAGAAAATCAAAAAGAGAACAAATAAAATAGAAATAAAATATAACGTTTCATAGCTTTCAGTCGAGAAACTTGTGAAGAATTTAAAGAAAATCTTTCTTTTTCTCTCTTATTTCCGTTCGCTGATCGATCAGTATTTTTCAATCTATTTTCTTCTCTTTGCTCATACATTTTAATTTTTGTCTACAACAAATTTATTGTTTGAAATAAAATTTCTTTACTTAGCGAACGTCTTCTCTATATTTTAAGAAACGAAGAAAGTAAATAAAGTACGAAGGGATGGCGTTTTAAAGTTCACTAAGTAAGGAAAGAAACGAACGACGCTGAGAGATCGTTATTTCGCGATTTTACGACGGTGCCGTTAATTAAACGGCCTGAGAGAAAAGTGTTACGTCGAGTAAACGACGGTTGAATAATAATTAGAGTCCTTGCTCTTCGGCAAGTTTATTCTTCAAAGAGCGCAACGTAACCAACTGAACTGGGAGCTATGCAAGGTTTTATAAAATTATCAATTTTCAACTGAATTGATAATTATTCAACAATTAATACTCATTGTAGTTTCGTAATGATCGATTAAAGAAACTATGATATTTTATTCATATAATTTACATATTTAATAAGTATTTTTACATTAAATTATATCTTACGTAAGATTATTTTAATAAACTCGGTATATCAAAAAGTACTAAAGTTTGCATTTCTGTCCTGAAAATCTGGAATACGATATGATACGTTTCATAAGGACAACATCCGATTCCAATCCTTCCTGGTTCAGTACGCTGAGATATTATATGAAGGCGTGACAAATTTAACTTCGACACTTGCCACAGGTCTGGGGTCTTATCGAAGTGTAGGAAAAAAAACAAATAGGATCAGTGAAAGACGGATAACGAGGGTGATAAAACGAGTGTTGTAAGAGAAAGGGGCAGTGATGTTAGAAGCAGGGAGGGGGAAGGGAAGCTCCGATTGGAGCTCAGCTTTTCGTGCTAGAGAAAAACGGAACGAGGGAGAAAAGGCAACCCTTCGAACAAACGATGCTGTAATATCTCACGGATATTCTCGATCGGGCTCTAGCTGAAGGACGGGCGAGAATGGAGAGGAAAAGGGAGGGAAAGAATCGTATTCAAACTTTCCGATTATCTTTCCGAAGTGTCTGCGAGGGTGCGACTATTTCATCCCACAACCACCACTACCACTAGTACCAACCCTTCTCTAACTTTTTTTCTCTGATATCTATGATTTCTTCGATTCTCGAAGTACGACTACAAATAGAGTGGCTATATATTTTAAGAAAAATTTTATAGAGATAATCGCGTATTTTTTCCACATTTATTCTTTCCATTGTGACGTCCCAACTGGAGGAAGGGTGGGTTAACGGGACAACAGGTAATGATTACCCCTCTGGAGTACTAATTTTTAATTCTACTCATATAAATATTACTTTTATACAAATTGAAATGGTTAAAAGCCCTGTCATATTTTATTTCTTTTTATTGTATATATAATTTGAAAGAAAAATCTATTTTTCTAAAACTGAAAGAAAATTCTTTCCTTAATATAAACGTATGCGATGGACGTTTATTTTAAAATAGTCATGGAAAACGTTCTAACCTAGTTTTCGTTCGTGTCTCGTCCAATTTCCAAGTGAACGCGCATGACAAATAAAAAATAAACCACGATAAAGATGCTTTCGTCATTCAACGAAAACCCGAGACGCGTTTGAATGCCAGTCACTCTCCTCTCTTTTCCACACTTTGACAAATAGTCCAAACCTCAACCGCGAAGCTACCGTGCGTGAAATGGAATCTCCCGCGATTTTATTCTATCACTGAGATTTATTCGTTTTTTCTAACAAATAGAAAAATTACCTCATCATGAATGGTTTGAAAAATTACAACATTACTTTCAAACGATCCATTACACTTTTGTCTATATACTTTAATCATATATATATATATAAATTATATAATAAATGAATTTAAAAAAATACACTTTCTTTTTGTATATATTTGCTTCGTCTTCATAATTATTGTACTAACGTAAAAAGACAGAGAGAAAGAGAGAGGAAGAATTATATTTGACTATATCGTATATTCGTTATTGAAATAAACCAAGAGAAAAAAAATTACAACTGTCGATACGGATTTGATCGATTCCCTTTGGAAAACATCGATTTCGTTTTCGACTAAACCCTTTCTTCCTTTCCGATCAGAACTTTATCCGATTTCTATCCGTGTACTCGAATGCGCTTGCAATCATTTATTTCAGAACTTTGTGTATATCCAAACAATGAAATTTTATATTATTTTACATAATTCGTTTTATATCGACACAGTTTTCTAAAAAAAGAAAAGTGAAATGCCGGACTTGCTTATCTATTTCAGAATCGAATTTCCTCAGGTTCTTTCGTACTCGTACGACAGGATTGATTGCAAGAGTTCGCGAGACTTTAAGTCGGCAAAATTAAAGCAGATACGATCGTCCTTTCCTCCTTTATTCTTTTTCTTCTTCTTTTTCTTCTTCTTCCTTTTATTTTCTTTCGTCTAATTTCTTTTCCTCCAATTGGATCTCTTCTCTATCTTATAAACGACACAAAGAAAACAAAAGGAGTATGAATTTTTAGTTGGATTAGACGGTAATAAGGAGAGATGGTCCTTTTACTAAAAATACATCCATTTTATTTGATTCGCTCGTAAATATTCTACGTTAATTGACAGGGCCATTGATCGAAGGGATAGGTACTTCATTTATAATACAATACCACGTAAAAGCTAACTAAAATCGATCAAATCATTTCATAATGCGAAGAAAAACATCGGTTATATCTTCTGATTAGACTTCAAATCTTTTATTTTATATTCGTTATAATATACATATATAAAATCATGCTAGAGATTTTTGTTTCCCATTAAATCCGAATTTCTTGTCGAATGAGAAAAGAACTAAAATGAAAAAGAATAAAAGAGAGAGAGAAAGAGACGGGGAAAAAAGGAAGAAAAGACTTGTCGACATAACGGGCAACGAATTAATATAGTTTTTGAGGGCGAGAATAATTCCCAGCAATTTACTTCTGGCACTCGTCCGATTTTACGGTCCGTCGTCGTACACCGCTCCTGGCCATAGTAATTTTCATCCACGGGAATTTAGAGGTTGGATATATACATATATATATATATATATGTAGGTAGATACCGATATATAAACATACATACATACAAATATATAGTACATAGAAGGGCTAGTTACGTAGAATAGATACGTAGAGAGACACACATGGGCATAGAACATAGAACATAGAAATAGGTGAATGTTATATGGGCACGGCCGAAGGTGCCGCTCGACATAAACGAAGCGACACTATCCCATGCAGTGTATGGTATGCACTGGGAATATGGACCGTGCGTTTTGTCCGCCTCGTAATTTTTCGGTTTCATTTGGCTGCCCTCCAAATAGTTGCATATTGTGTCAGCTTCTCCTCAGACACGCAGGAAATTGCTTGGCCAGATACAGCCACAGGAAAACGACATTTTCCACCGGCCAGGCAACACACCAGGAAAGCTCTTTTAATTGGTTTCGTGGAATCAGAAAATTAGCCCATCTTCGTATAGACACATACATACATATACATGTATGTCACGTTTCTATCTTACTCTTCTTATCTTATCTTTCCATTTCTCTACTTTTCAATGATAATCTCGAAGAAAGTAATACTGCTATCCGATCTTTTTCAAAAGTCACGTGATACGAAAATACAGAGTAAGGACTTTTAATCTTACAATTAATTCTAACGAATTATCGGAAATAATATCTGCCAATTATGATTTTAGTCATAAAGAAAATTGAATAAAAGTATCATCAAAAGTTTTTAGTCGACGGAACAAAGATATTTGAAAAATTAAATTACTTTTACAACAATCTTACAATTTCTAACAAAAATTATTCAACATTTTTCATATTTTTTACATTAACTCGCGTGTGAAATATGTATATTCGCTATTCGATTCTAATTATCTTCCTGGATAAACCGGAGGACTTTTATCTCTCGTATTATATTTTAACTACTTTTAAATGATTCAACGAAGAGAAAAAGAATTGTAAAAAAATGTCAAAAATTGAAAGCAGTTACTATTATAGTTTCGGATAAAATCGTTAGCGAATTTGAACAAGCGGTGAACGTTCCTTTCTCGTATTATTAACCCTATGCGGAACAAGAACACAAATTGCGAGTTTTTTTCGGTAACATATAATATAGTAAATAAAGCACAGATGTCGGGAAAAAAAATGTTTTAAATCCTTTTTACAAAAAATCATATATGTTGCAGAAAAGCAACATTTAGTTTATTGGCACAGTCGATATTTTCAGATCAATAAATTCTAACGTTGAGCATGCGAACTATTGACATGTAATAAATAATACCTATAAATTACGATTAGTAATTACGATTAGTACGATTGATTGGTATGTTGTAGAAATGCAACACGGCTCTATAAAGGGTTAATAAAAATAGATAAACTCTAATTTCAGTATACCTTCGGAAATAGAGTTGAGGAATACGAAGAATTGATATAATAATAATCGATCAAAAAAAAACTTTTATATATCACAGCTCGTTCTGTAAATTTCAACCGATCTTGATAGAAAGACCGCGGTTACTTGACTATCAATTATTTATCGTCAATGGATTTATGTTGAAAGCGGAACTCGTTCGACGTCTCTATAAATACGACGACACCATCGATGTAATCTGCTTATCGGGACTCGAGCGTATCCTCTCGAGTACGGTTGGGATATCTTTGTCCTTTCTATTCCTATTCATTCGTTCTATCCCACCCAGAAATAGAACGAAAGAGAAAGAGAGAAAGAAAGAGAGAGAGAGAATATTCTCATGTACTCACGAGCCCACATGAGATTAAACGTCCACATATCAGACGTCAATAGAAGATTCGGTCGCTTAATTTCGAAATACTATTGTTTGTCCGATAGTTCAAAAGAAAAGAAGAAATTAGAGTTGTAATGAATTTGTCAAGATAGTGAAGACGAAGTTTCATTGAGAGTTTGGAAGTAGAAAAAGGTAAATAAAGATTGGAAGACTGCGAACTGAAAGAGAAAAACATTGGAAAGATTCCAAGGTAATAGAAAAACGAAGCACAAAAATGAGACGAGGGAAAAAAAGTGAGAGAGTGAGAGAAAGAGAAAGAGAGAAGTTGAAGACTGGTTATGATGTAAAGAAGCAAAGTTGTAAAGGATGGATTACGTGAAAATAGAAAATGACGAGAATCTAGATAGATGAGAAAATAAAAAATTAATCAAACTTGGCAAAATGATAAAGAATTATTTTTTATAAGACAAGGAAAGCTAAAATAACCGCTGTGAGATGAAAAATAAAATACTAAAGCGAAAGGTAGGAGTATATCCAATTTCTGTCTAGAATTCCCTAAACAAACAAGTATCGCTTACCTTGCCAGAAGACAACCATGTGATCGAGCTCCCAGTTTGTTAGAATTTCATCTATTTACCCGAACAGCGGCTGGAAACGTGGATTTCCTCCGACGAACAACCCCCTATCGTCTACATTTCTTACGTAACTAAAAAATGGTATCACATTAGAGTCATGAGATTTACTAGCGTGATTATAAACAATGAATATTATATTTCTATATGCTTATACACAATCGAGAAACTTATTAAAACATAATCAATGAGTTTCTAATACATGCTTAACTATTAAAAAAGTTATTTCTAACAATTAAAAAATAATGAAGTTTCCTGCAATATTATTTAATGTTTAAATATCATTCGAATTTCGAATGAAATTATTGGAAAAATGATAAATCATTTTCTTGCTACGTCCAAACCGTGGAAACCAGTTTTCTAGCATTTCTCTCTTTTCGAGAATCTCTTTGACTTGTTCGGCTTGAGTTTTCCGAGTAAGCCAACGTTGAAAAAGAAAACAGAACGAGAAAAGACAAGGTTAGCCGTCGAGAAACTTGGCTTTACAGAAGAAGCGAAACATCCGATTGAATAAAAGATTTGCATGCAAACGCAATAAAGCTAGCCTCGTATATTCCTCAAATAAGAAAAAAACGTATGATATTACCTGTACGTATCTCATATTTGCAAAGGAAACAAAATTTGAAGAAAAAGAATGTACGTAGCCTCCACGCGTGATAGAAGTCAAACTCGTATTATCGTGTGAACAAATATATATAAATATATATATAATCAATTATTATAATGATAATAAAAAATATTTATAATAATAATAATAATAATAATTAAAAATAATGAAGAAATGATCAAATAATTAATGATTTATATATACAGTGAGTGTCCCTTAAAATCGTACATGTTGATATAACTGTCGAATTCGAAACATTCATATATAAAAACATATAAAATAAAAACTTATCAAAATTATTTTATATTTAAAGTACGTTAATAGGTATGTAATGTTTAAACCAATGTATATGTATTTAAATAATCTTAAATATTGTATATCATAAGTAGAGTGCATCAAAGTATGGAACATACCTGAAATAATTGTTAATTAATCGAAAAAAATGTATATTGTAGTCTAGAAGCACAGAGTATAAGATCGACGTACCTTCCTCTTCGAAATACTCCGTTAGACTGACTCGTTGTCCTCTATGAAAGTTCTTTTATTGATTGTTATTTCTATGGCTTTGTGAAGGATACATATGTGTAACAGGAATAATATTCGAAATAAATAGAATTTATTATTCTAAAAATCATATAGGTAAACAAAAATCAATAAACGAACTATAACTAACTTTCATAGAAAACAATGAGACAGTCGAATATGGGATTTTGAAGACAACAGTACGTAGATCTTATACTCTATTTTTTTAGACTACAATATACATTTTCTTCGATTAATTAACAATTATTAAAGGTATATCTAACATTCTCAAAATATGTTACATCACCGCTCATCGTTCCATAAAGAAACGCATCTCGTAATAATTATTGATCGATGTATTTCATACATACACATACACACTCCACACACTAACCAAGAACCTTCTATAATTTCGTTCAACTGTCGATTGATTGTGGATTCTATCTCATTCTCTCTCTCTCTCTCTCTCTCTCTCTCTCTCTCTCTCCCTCTCCCTACCTACCTCTATTGTACTTATCTTTTCATGTCGTTTCATAAAATTTTATCGTACCGTCATCTAAAAAATTGCACTTTGAAAAGAAAATAAACGAACAGTAAACAAAACACAATGTTACGGTAAATATTGATTCGTTGTATATTTGTTATATCAAAATATTGATTTACCGTAAAATATTGTTTTGTTTAATAACGTTCCATGGAGAGTCACATGAGTCAGAAAAGTAATACAAAAAATCTACCCATGATTGCCTTGAATTGTTCCAACGATGAATTAATTATGACATATGGTAACGTTTGCTTCCATGTTTCAGCTTGTCTCAGGATATGTCGCTCCACATATGCTCGCCTATTCTCCTTCTTCCCTTCTTTACATTCTTCAACTTGTCTTTTTCGATAAAACCTGTTTCAACTGTGGTCGACGAAAACAAAGAAAGAAGAAGAAAAGAAATAAGAAGATAAGAAAGAAGAAATGGTAAAGAAAGATGCACAACCGTAAGTTCGCATCTGTCGAGCATGTAAACATAAAAATACAAAAAAAAAGGTCTCTCCAAACTTTGGATCTTCTTGTAAATTCGTGATTTCTCTTTTTTGTTTTCTCTTTCGTAGTCTTGACGTGGCGCCTAATAGAACAAAAGAATGAGAAAGACTATAATTGAACGATTTATCCTGTCGCGTCGTCAACCATCATCGGAAAGGCACGTTCCTCTCGAACCAAGTTTTTCTCGTGATTTAATCTTCTCTTTCGTTTCGTCTCATTTATACGATTAATTTCAATTAATGTTAATGAACGTTACTATAAATACATTCGTATCCCTCTCCATGTCTTCTTTCGTTCCACGAATTATTTCTTTATCATGATTGAAGAAACGACGTCATTTAAATCGTAAGTTAAATGCTTCGTAAATTGTCAGTAAATTGAATATAGCGATTAATTATGAAACAAAGATATTAAACTTTCCATGTGTATATTACAGATATTTGATACAATTGTCGCTCAAGAGAATAAAAAAGAAACAAAATATATACAATTTTTGTACGATAGATCTTTTCCACAAATTCAATTAAAATGCAAATCAATTTTATTATCTTATCGTGAGATTTTGACGAGTAAATTCAACGTAAGAAAATAATTAAACGCTTTTTAAATTAGTCGAATGTTCTACATATACACAATATCAAGTACACAAGAGTATATATCATAAATCATAAGAATTAAACAAACACTTTCTGTTGAAAATCTGTCAAAAACGAACAAGAAAATATCGGAAAACATATAGATCTAAACGCTCATAAAACTAGATGTTATACGGCACGAATGAAAGCTTAACATCGTACGAATAAAAAATCGTCGATAAAAGTGGTGGGGTGGTCATTCTGAGGGCTGGAAATAAGTTTAGGATCAAGTTTATGATGCTGAACTGGCGGCTACGATCAGTTCAAACAAAATGGGTACTTTTCTTTCTCTCTCTCGCTCTCTCTTTTTCCTTCTTTCTATTTTTTTAGCTGTCCCTGAATTAAACCACATGTGCAACGATATCATGCAGCACGTGCGAATGAACTTAACAATTAACTATCTCGATTATTTCAAATATTGTTTCTCGTTATTCTACCGTGAATAAAGATATAATTATAAACATATGTGTAAAATATATAATATATGTTAATATTAATATATATAAACAAAAAATAACGGAGATATTTTAGGTAATAATAGTTATTGTATCGCACAATTAAATTATGTTTACCATAAATAAAAACATTGAATAATTTCTCTTTAATAAGAAACAAATATAAATTAATATAGAATCTATATAGAGAAAAGAGACAAATTTTATTAACTAAAATTAGACATGCAAAATATTCCAAGACGAGTTGGTATTACACATTTTAAAGAGATGATAATTTTATCCATGAAAATTCGCAATGATATATATTTAAAAGTTCTTTCGGCAATTTAAAAGTCTTATTGAAATACGTGAAGCTGTTCTATATATTTCCGTTTCTAAATTTGACTGTTCCAATAACGTTTTGTACGATGAAACTCGAGAGATTTATTGATCATCAGTAGGACAAAAGTTTCGAAGTTTCTCTCTCTTCCTCTCTCTCTCTCTCACTCTTTCTCTCTCTCTCTCTCTCTTAAACACGCTCGCGTTTTCCAACTGAAACTCAAACGGCCCCCCTGCCGCGAGAGACTCGTTTCGAGTCTTCCTTGTGGGATGACAAAAAGAAAATGTGTGAATAAAACGAACGATTTCGAACGACATGTCGGATTCGTTTGACTCGCTAGTATGTGTTGCAGAAAAAAAAATAAAAGAAATCATCGTGGGAGACAAAACTAACGTAACAAAATTGTATAATCTCCAAGCTATATAATATAATTATTTACTAATTATTTATTAAATCAATATTTTTCAACATTTTTGCTTAGTATTTTAGATCTAATATCAATATATAATATAAGTGATCGATATTATATTGAGAACTACAAAAACCTATCTCTTTTATAAATACTAATTATACACATAATAATTTAAATTTTTAAACTTTTTATGCGCTTTATATAAAATCATTAAATCACTTAAATTAAAACACTTGTTTATATAGACAACATGCTTTTTGTTATTTATTATTTTTTTTTAGATTTAGTTAATGTTTAATATGAAAGTTGGTGAAACAATTTATCAGAGAGAAATTTTGATGTATCCGGAAATCGAAAAATAATTATCAAGGCAAAGGAGCAAAAAAAAGATAAGTAAAAAAAATATATTACTCGCGTGTGTCGCGTGTGTAATACATAAGGATAGGACGAAGACGTGGCGAGCATCGGGAAAGAGGATGAGTGAATAAGGTATAAAAAGGAAAGAGGTGAAAAGGTATGCAGAAAAAGGCAAGAAGAAGGTCAAACACGCGAGTACCAAGCTTTCTGATATATCTGATGCGAAGTACGTATACTCCTATAAAAAAAACAGTGCACTCTTTTCCTCGCACAACTTCCACTTCATCGAGACTTTGATAAAGCGTATCACGTCGTGAATACCTTAATTACAAAACAAATACAATCTGCTATCGTAGATAATTATTGTTACGAAAAATTCTTTATACAATTTTTTTTGTTTAATCAGATATAATAATCAAAAGTATTCAAAAGGTTCGTTAAAAAAGTGTAAATTTTTATAACGAATCAAAAAAAAAAACGGTACATTCTCGTTTCTATTCACTTTTAATTAACGCTGTGATTGACATTTTATGTAAGAAAAAAAGAAACAGAAAAAATTTTTTAAATTGAATCTTAATTTCACAATTTTTTAAAGCCAAAGAAGCAACAGCGTAATTTCTTGTCATCGACAGGTGAACAACTCGTTAAGAGATCAAACGAGTAATAATGAGACAGGAAAATGAAGGCAGAAAGGAACTAGACGAAGCTTGAACTCCTTGGAAGAAAGACTTTGAATGCGAACGAATTAATTTGTAGGGAAGTACGAGTAATAATTAGGCCACCAAGTTTGACTTCGAACGGAAAATAGAGGAGGGTTTCCTTCTCAACGACTTTAAACATGCGGAAGCCAAAAAGCGAGAGCTGTCGGTAACAGCCACGGGCTGTATACTCGGTTCAAGGGTTGGATAGAAAGAGATAGAAAGAAAAGACTGTGAGGGTGCCCACAGTCGAGCCTGTTTTGTTTACGAGTCTTTTGTCTCGCTCGAGGAGTAACGATCATTCGTTATGTGGCACTCGTCACGCGAAAAGCTTTTTCGCTCGGCTAGGTGAAAAACTTCTCTCTTTTTATATATTTTTTTCCTCAGCCACTCGGCATCCATCCTAAAGCCCCACTTCTTCTTCGAATTCTCCCTATGTCTCTTTTCTCTTTCTATCATCTTTGTACATTTCTCTCTTTTTATCTACTTCACCTCTTACTCTCGCCTACTTTTAGATATTCGTACTCAAGAGTGCAATTTCTCTACGTACTTTCGCGTATGTGTAGCTATAAACAGAAACGAACAAGCGGTATGAAACAAAGTTACCCGGAAATACTCGAAAGTGTCACGCTTTTTAAGTGTCGAAGCCCAACCTTAAAGTTAGACACCC
The DNA here is from genome assembly GCF_001313835.1 of Polistes canadensis. Classification (NCBI taxonomy): domain Eukaryota; kingdom Metazoa; phylum Arthropoda; class Insecta; order Hymenoptera; family Vespidae; genus Polistes; species Polistes canadensis. The sequence goes on from NW_014569552.1 coordinate 1,871,028, forward strand.
TGAAAAGGTTGTCTCTCTTTCTCTCTGTCTCTCTCTCTTTTTTTCCCTTTTTCTCTTTCTTATACTCTGCACCCTCTATCTTGTCTTCTTTTCTTATTTTCTTCTCTCTATCTTCCCACTTTACCCACCTGATTACCCCTCGTTTGTCTTTGCGAGCTTTTTTCGGTTTAGAATTTTCACTGGAGCAGCTTGATTATACCTCTGATACCAATTCTCGTTACTACGTTCTAACTTTCCTTTCATACTATTATTCACTTTAAATTATTCTTTTTTTTTTTTTCGTTAGAACGCATCGCATTAACGTTTCTTTAATTAGGGAAATGATAAGCGTTTCAGATTTTTTTGCAACTCTTAACAACGAACGTTGAAAGGATCGATTGATTCGTTTCGTTAATTAATTCGTTCGCTTGCTACGACTGTGATCATCCTAACAAAGCAATTAGTTTACTCGATCGAGAGGTTATTGGTCCACCGTGCTACATCACACCCACAATTTTATTTTATCGAATTTTCCGATACTCCAAACCACAAAGTAACTTTAATTTAACGTGAAGAAATGAATTGAATAAAAATCTTGAATAAATATCTAAAGCACATTTTACATCTTTAAGAGAAAAAGAGGCTTTTAAGCTGCAATTTAACTTTAGTAAGTTTTGAAAAATATCTCTCGTAGATGGGGACCTTATTTCATTGAAACAACCAACGGAAAAACTAGACGCCCTAGTCTCTTCGTCTTTTTAGTATAGTGATACATTATATTTCATTATTCAAAATAATTAAGCACGGTAATAAATATAAATCTTTTTTGAAAAAATATTATATGTACTATATATTATAATAAAAAATTTACATTATAGTGTATATCATAATATACATTTTCCTATATACAAATTAATATAATCCAGACAGGTTGTATACTTGAATTGAGGATGATTCTATATGCAGAAAAATAAGTTGAAAAAAGAGAATAGCACATTGTTGATTGAATTTTATTGATTTTACTTTTGAAACGAAACGTTTAAAAGTAGAAGCGAATGTAATAATTTTAAACACACCAAAAAATAAAAAAATATTGATAGTAATAAAAAGTATGTACAAATTATATGATACGTTGAAATAATCTTTGGAGTAAGAAATATGAAAGATCAAAAATAACCATATTGCTAGGATGCAATTGTGAATAAAAAAGAAAGGGATGGTTGAATAACTAGTAAGAGAAAGAGAGATAGATGAACGAAGAGAGGGGGGGGGAGGGAAAGGTAGAAAAAGATGGCCGGCTGCGAGCGTGTTTTATTTCGCACGAGATACGTCCAGCTTGTTTTACGAGTGCGTTCGTCCGAAAACGAGAGCGTTGTTTATTTTTTATTTTTTTTTATTCTTTTTTTAACCAACAACGAGCCTCCCTCTTCGCATACTTTCTACCCACCAAACTTTTTTCCACGTTCCAACCTATCTATTCTTCGTTCTTTCTCTTCTTTTTTCCCACACTCCTTCACCCCAGCTATTGCATTTTCTTTCCTTTATTCTTTTATTATACTTGTACAACTTTCCATCGTGTAACGGCGAAACATCTTGTACCTTTTTCGCAACAACTGTACAAAAGTCCCGCAAATCGGACGTAGCCACGCGATTCCACCTTTCGAATAAGCAAGTTTCTTTGACTCTATCTTTCTATAATGATAGAGGGAAATATAATAAAATATAAACATTTATGATTCGAAATTAATCGACATTGATATGCAAGAATGTATATAAATGTATATGCATGTGTCGAAAAAACATTTATTAAGAAAACTAAGAAATACAAATATATATATTTATAAAGTCAAATTTTTGTCGAACAGAACCCCCAGTAAGCTTCCGATACTTCAACATGAGTAGTTTACAAAATTTTGTTGAAAGATAACCCGGAACGAGGATAGACGTTGAGAAATAGAAAATCATTGTTGCAGTAAGGATATGAATGTTCGGAGGCATATGAATGGTGATTCACTGGCTGATAAACCGCAGGATTATGCGCAGAAGAGAGGCGAGGGATTGTATGGGACGTGGTACAACCAGACGATATATATTATAAGGTGAGCTATCCATAGGGAAAGAAAAAGCTGGAGAGATAGGGAAAGAGGAAAGTGTAGTAGAAAAACATGGAATGAGAGAGAAAGAGAAGGTTAGCGAGTCTTGAAATATTTTACACTTTCCGAGCACGCGCCGGGACCAATATGTCTGCCTTGGGCAACCACCGACTGTATCACGTCTCCACGATTTTCTATGGTTTTTGCATTCGATCTTTGCATTTACTCTCTCTCTCTCTCTCTCTTTCTCTTTTTGTCTATCTGTCTGTCTTTCTCTTTCTTTCATTCTTTTTTTTCTTTCTTTTTCTTTAGCAACTGTACCTATATTTCGTATCTAACGTACCACGATAAACGTCTGCAAAGGAACAAATTTATAATAAGAAGAAAGAAATTATTTATGAGAATAGAGCATGAACGTATAAAAGCTTCGTTTTACCTACATTTTTCTTGAAGTTTAAAAATCTTTCTTTTAGGAAACAAAAATGTCACGCGTAAACGTTACTATTTATGATTTCTTTCGTCGTCGTTTATTTAATTTCAATATCAATAATAATATCATAAGGATTCGTCATTAATCTTTAATTAACATTTGACAGCGCGTAACGACAACGTTGTGAAGCATATCGAAAGTCTGTGTACTTTTCCTCCAGCTATTCGTATTCATGTCGAGTCAAAGGAACAGAATGATCGATGAGTCATGATGAATTATTTGGTACAAACACGGTTACGGTATGCTTTCGACCAATCATCGCCCACATCCGGAGCACATCAGAGTATCCCAAAAAGAATACGTAAAGACGCGCAACAACGTCGTAACGTTTTTCATCGTGCCGCTTCTTTAACGTCCCTGTCTGTTTCTTTTTTATATCTTTTCTTTTTACGTATATACACGACCGATATAATATATGTAAAACGTATTTATATCTTTGGAACGATGAATATTTTTAAAGTACGAGATGCGAAGGAGGATAGGCTAATGTATATTAATTACGAGCAGTCGTCGGTTCTCCTTCGAATTTTTCGGCCTATACAAAAATTGCGTTCTTTGGAAATAGTCCAAAAATTATTACAGTCGAATTGTTTAGTACGAACTTTTGAAGCGTCAGCTTTTTGTTTTTTTTTTTTAATTTATTCTCTAAGAGTTTTGTAATATATACGCGTATAGGTACATACGTATAGTGATTTTACATCATTTAACAAGATATTTATGCGAGTTCTAATTATATTGTGTTATATCAATGTTTATGCAAAAAAACACAAGATCGTATCGCGCAATATACTTTCTCGAATTTAATCCAATTTCGAACTTTTTCTCTTTATCTTTTGTTAATGTTTTTATTTTTTATTTTTTATTTTAATTTTGTCTATACTTCTTTATTATAAAGAAACTATAAATAGATTTTGTAAGGACTTTTCTTCTTTCCCGATAGAACGATAATAGGAGAAGAATAATTCATAAATTTTAATCGAGTCGAGAGCTCGTCTGTTTTTAGAAAATTACTTCATCGGTGGGTTGCTGTTACGACAGAGCGGAAACGCACACCATCTTGCATTTCTTTATATTCCATAATTTTAAACTCAATATTTTCCTTCTATTAGTCCGACGACGGTTGAGATGCTGCGTCTCCCTCGTACCGATCTTTATTCTTAACGATCTATTTCCTTCTCTTACCATGCGGGCCAGAAATATCTCGAAATTCTTTCGAATCGTACTGAGTAGAAGATACTATGAAAATATTTAACGAAACGATGTCTCTAACAGAGATCGAGTATATCGATATTTCTCTTTTTTCTTGTTTTAATTCTAGTTGTCTTGAAAAAAAAACAAACGGAAAGAAAAAGTATAAGAATACGATAAATCGAATAATGAGTTTTCCAACGTAGAAAATCAATAAAATCGTTGAATCATTTCGTGTCGACAAACACTTCTTCCTCATAGCGAAACTCTATTTTCCCACTCTTGTTTTAATGGAGTGCGCTCCCTTGAATCAGGATGAGTGGAACTAAGGTCGACGATCGCGAAGAGATGAAAAGCATCTATGTTCCAGAGATTACGGACAACAAGGAATAAGAGAAAATGATTTTTCGAGAATTCGCGCTGAGATTTTTCGATTTCTTTGTCTATCTTTATCTATCTTTCTATTTATTTTTCTCTTCTTTCTACGTAATATCAGATTACATATAATAGATGTGTTATATAAAATAATAAGAAAAATATAAGGTATAGTTATGTTATCGCTAAAACGATAAACTAAAGGCAAGATAGATAGCAGTTTAGAAAGTTAAACGTCATCGTTTTAAATTTTATTACCTCACACGATTTCGGTCTATTTCGTGAAAATCACCGAAACGCTTGTTACGATCCGTCATCAGACGGCATATTGAATAATTTATCGCGAAACGTCGTTCTCAATCGCTAAAAATAAAATCTTACCGGTCACTAGTACATCCAAATTATATAACAATAAATCAGAGCACGTCTATATTTCCGAATTTCTCGATTTTCTCTTATAAACTTTCTCATATTCAAATTCTTCCACGGAACATAGGGCAGATTTAGAATTACAGATTTTAGAAAGCAGCAGAAAGCGAACGCCTCCACGGTTGGATATTAAATTTAATTCACGGTTGAAAATTAATCTTTAGAAAAGCAACGAGGGAAAAGCTCAAAGATATGAATATTTTCTTATTAAAATTTATGATATTATTATCATTTTAAAGAGAGCCTCTTACAACGAACAGGAAATCCTCTAACGATAATACGTCGGACTCATACACGCGAAACTCTTTAAAAGTGATCACGAAAAGTATCAAATTTAATCAATCGATTAAATATTCGATTAATCACAATAATAAAAGTTGCATAAATATGATCTCAAACTAAGAAGGATCGAGAATTAATTAATTCGGTCAATTTCAAAGTATCTTTCCTCAAATAATATCTTTATTGACTCAACAAAACTAGGATTGAAAATATATTTTAATCGTTTTATACTCTCAAACTTAACTGCAAACTTTCGCAGAAATCTGACGATAAAAATTAACACGAATTAATCACGGGTCAACTATTAAATATTGACGAGGTAAATGATAGCACAAAAAGCAGTCGTTTCTGCAAGCATCAGAACGGGTTTGATACAAATGAGCTTCGGGGAAGAGAGACACGTTATCTCGCATCCTGCGGGAGCTATACATCCGGTCCCTTCTGTGCGTCGTTTAGCTAAATCCCGGCATCATCGATCCCTTTACATTTGCGATAAGCGAACTAAAGATTAAGAAAAAAGCAATTAAATCTATCTTTTTTTCTCTCGAAAAATTATGTTGTTTGTTTGAAAAGAAAATTATTTATAAATGTTAACATTTTGTCATTCGTAACGGTAAAATCATTTTCTACCTTACCCGTAGTATAACTTCGCATTAGTTTCACAGGATTCTTTGTTTTTATGTACTTTTTACACTTTTTTCTAGAATAATTACGAATTTCGTCGTCACCGATTCACAATATGAAAATATTCTTTTCATTGTAATGAGCTCGATTATGAGTTTCTTGAAAATAAAGAAAAGCCATCCCTCACCATTCTCCAATGATCACAGCCTTTCAAGAGAAAAGGAGCATTCTCGTCATTATCCTCAAAGGACTTTTCTTTATTAACTCCGCCCCTTTCTACCTTCAAACAGTTCTATTTAAAACCCCCGGCATTCACGGGGGTTCGACGCAAAACTCCACAACTTCTCGAGGTAAAATGAAGGTATAATAAAATAAAATGAAATAAGAGGGAGGAGGGAGGAGGGAGTGGGGGGGGGGAGGCGGACGAGCAAGACGAATCCTTCATTGTTCTGTTGAAATTTGCACGCGCTTTGGTGCGAAAGAAAGTCGTGCGAACGAAAGATGTTCTTAAAGGAAACTAATTTAACGTGGCTACTCAATCGGAACTGAATTTAAGAAATACTTTAAAGCGTGACTATTTCACAAAAGTAAAAGTTAAGATTTCATTTCGTCTCCGTTTCTTGTAATAAACTATCCAAAGAAATATGTTACAAAATTAATCGGTAATACGAGTAATAAGATAACAGAAATCTCAATCACGCGCGTGCGCGAATAATTGTAACGAAAAAAAGAAATTCATTCGAAGAGAATATTGTAATGGAAAAAAGTAACAACGCAAAATGAATTATATTGTAACGTTGATCTTAATACGACATATAAAGACAAGAAGAGAAAAAAATTAGACATGTGGAGAAAAAAAAAAGGGAACAAAAAATGCGTTTGAATTCGAGACGCGATATGAGCAGTCTCGAATAATTCTAACGAAAAAGAGATTTGTTGAAAGAGATTAGAGGATCGTAGAATACGTTTATGTACCCGTCGGAGCATATGTCGACTTTCACTACTATGCCGTTCGAGCGAAACGGTACGCGTGGCTTGTGAACGCTTTGCTAGCGCTTGGCTAAGGTCACTGCGGTGAGGTTAGCGAAGAGATGAAAAATCCTCTCGGCGGATTCCCACAGGAATATCGCGGTAGGGTATCCTTATAAAACTGGCAGATTAGACCGAGGCGTGACGAGGGCTGGAAATCCGCTCTCTGGATTTTAAGTATCCCACTGACGCGAAAGCGGACCTTTCTATCCCTTTTCAAGCCCTCCCTGTCCTCCCTACTTCTCTCCTCTACAAACTGCAATAGCCGCAAAAGGAAATAGAAAAATCGTGGAATTGAGCTTGGCGACGTGCGACGCGAACCGGATTACGTTCCCTTCTTGTCTCTCGCGTGCTTTTTCATTTCCTGAAATATTTTCCTACGCAAAATTGAACGAAGCCTAGTATAATTAATCTCGATTGATCCTTTCGAATTAGCCGCTTGCTTTTGAAATTATTTCTGGTATCATCGGATTTGATAAGAATTTTATTAACTATTCTAACTTCGATCACCCTCCCAATTTTTTCATCTTTCTTTTTTTCAATTGGCTACATTATGGATATAATGAATGGAAAATTTATATACGAAGTAGTATGCCAATAACGCCTTTATATAGTAAATACGTATAGAAACACACTGTTTACCAGAATAATACAAATTTATAAAATATATACTTCTACAATATTCGGAATGTTTATAGATTTTTTTAGAATTTTATTTTAATCGTTTTTAATGTTACGTCTTCTGAAGTAATATAAATAATATAAGTAAGATGTCTATTTTATACTGTCCTCATTGTTAGATATCTCATCAGAGATAGATTTCTTGCTATTTTACGATTGAAGCGTAGTGTCGTTCACGTTTTATTATCTTTGAATAAACGCCTATTATTCGACCGCTTCTATAAACAAAACAATCTAAACAAAATGATTTCCGAGTTATAGTATCGTTCTTATCTCGTCTACGTTAAACTTCATTATAATATATATTAGATAGCTTGCTTTTTAATTTTTTTAAATAGATGCCTTTTTTTCACGAGAAAAAAAATCTAAAAGAAAGATAAAATAATCCATTATTTTTCGATGTTATTTGTAGAGAAATCAAATACTATTATTATTTCAATAAATTTTCGATAAGAAAGGAACGTTTGTCTTGATTTTTTAGAAAACGCTGACATAGATAGATTTCTTAAATCTAAAGACTAACGGAAAAGCTCGAATTGAAAAGTCAAGAGTGAAATCTATTCCAGCAGGATCGCTCGAAGTAAACTATCCGATTTATATGGTCAAGAGCTATCCTACGAAACGAGAAAATATTTTGTGTATCCCGAGGAGAATCGCCGTCGTATTCGGACAGCGTAAAAATGGAGAACGATTTATATCGTAGAGAAGTCCCTCGAAGTTCGTGAACATGGAACGACATAGAGAACGAAAGGTATAATATCCTAGAAAAGTTTTATCTAGCGAGAAATATTCATCCAATTGGTAACACTCGAATCACTTTTGTCTTTCACTTACCCCTTTTCTCTCCAAAGAAATCCGATCGTCCGGGAATCGTTCTGAGAACGAGGAAGATCAGCGGCAATATTCTGAAACCAATTTTATTCGATTAAAAAATGTCATGAAGTAAGTAGAAAAAACAAATTGATAGATACATAATATACATATACAGCGTATGTATTATTTTATAAAAAAAAAAAAAAAAAAACCAAAGAAACAACAAATCGTAAATGTTATTTCCAAGTAGACAATGTAAAAAGATACTAATGCTGTTCTGATTTAATATAAATAACAGATTTTGTAAGAATATGAAAGAAACCTCAGAACACGCGTTGTCGGATCAAACTAATTTTTTTGTTCTTATCATTATCAACGTTCTCATCTTCTTTTTATTTTTTTCTTTTTATCATTTTCAGGCTAGAAAAGAAAAGAAAAGCTTCAGGGTAGATAGGAAAAAGGTAATACTAATTATAGAGGAAGTGGAACAGAGAAGAAAAGGAAAATGGCCAAAAGTGGGGAGGGTATTTAGGATAAGAGGGCAAAAGCGGAAGATGGTAACGATTAAAACGAAAGCAGAGAGGCTTGCTCGTCCTCCTACAATTTCTCCTCCTCCACCTCTTCCTCTTCCTCTTCCTCTTCCTTTTCCTCTTCCTCTTCCTCCTCCTCCTCCTTCTCCACCTTCTGCTGTCGGAGGATAACGGTAGCAATAGAGAAGCTACGTGATCTCGCGGAAGAAAAGCATGAAATTAGCGTTAAAACGAATCGAAACACCGACGTTGTTTTTTCAGGCGAACAATGCGTTGAAGCATAAATACGTTGGATATTTAGATACAGCTCTGAGCAAAGAATATTCAACATGATACCTATTGGCTTCACCGATTTTTTTCTTTGCAAAATCATGTCAGTATGTTTTTCACGTTTCTCCGAAAACGTTGTATCGTTTTTTTTTAGTTGTACTTTTTTTTTTCTATTAGTACAACGAAGACTCCTACGATCCTAATTTTTTGATAATTAGTAGCCTGCCTTTGTTTTGTTCGTTGAAATTCTCATTGACACGAAATTCCTCTTTCTACGGGATATTAGTATGAAAACAATAAAAATCGAGATTAAACCGGAAAATATAAGAATTTAAAAGTCGATGAATTCGAGAATATAATTGTTTCCTTTCTTATTTTTATTTTTTTATTTACTTTATCTATATGTAAATATGTGTACGGAACGAATGCAATTGTATATGTACTGTTACTTTGTGAAATCCGTTAATTCATGGAATGGTCAGCTAAACCCTGACATAAATATATTGACATATTTAAATATGAAAGAAAGCAGAATTACATACGTATTTCAACTGATGTAATTAATATATGAATTTACAAGAGGCGAATAGTTAAGGTATAGGATTGAGATTTGATCCCAAGTATAGAAAAAGTAGTCTTTGATATCGTTTCAATTTCTGTCAATATTGTACTGTTGTAAATCCGGAGATAGAAAATATGTGTTTCTTCATTTTAAGGTCTTCAAAGTAAAGGTTATCAAATCTCGATATAGAGTTTCTCTATTGATTTAAAGAATCAATTTAGAATTCATTCGAAAACTATGAAAACGAAAATAAAATTAACGCGAACAATGAGTGCACGTAGATTCGTTTTTATTCCTTTCTGTCCTTTGAAAACTGATTTTCCGTTAGTCGTGATTATTTCTTAAAACTATCAATTTTACAATTAGCTTGTAATAAAATTCTTTTTATATGCTTTTCTAAAAATGCCTAGTTATTTCGGGTCAGACCTAAAGTTTCCACGACTTAATTGAAGTATACAATATAACGTATATGACATATATACAAATTTATACATAAAATAGAATAACTATAATAGAATTTATTAACTCTGATAGAATTTGATTAAGACGACAAAGTTTCAATTAAAAAAGAATGAATTTAATAAAAGATAATTTATGGTGATTTGTGACTTCAACAACTTCGAAATGAACGATATACGATATATATATATATATACATACATATATGTATAAAATATATATTTTGTTCTTGAAGAGGTCACTAGTACGAGAGATATTCCCATCGATAACCGTGACACGTACAGAAGTCTCTTTATACGTAGAACAGTGTTGTCCTGCGAACTGCGTGGGCGTTTGCCAATAGATGTCGAACGTGAATCACGATCGAGAATTCCGGCCTTACGTAATGCGTGTAATACATAGACGCCAATATCTAACTGCACGCACGAGTACGGCCAAGCCCATGTACCGACATCGATTTTCGTCAATCGATTGGAAACAACGTTTACATTATTTCTAACAATATTATATAACACTTTTGATGAAAATGCGAACACCGGAACAATAATCATAAAGATCGTTTTAAACAATTTTCGTGTAAAATGTACGGCGACAAAATTAAATTTTATTCGTGTCAGGAATTCGTTAATACGATAAATTCGCAAAATACGTGATTTCGGAATATCAAACATTGCTTTTCAATTTTTGTCACGCATTTACAATAATGCGTGTACAAAGAATGTACATGAAATAGCAATATTTTTCATTCGTTCAACAAAAATCTTTGTTAAGAGAAATTTATCGAACTTTGATCGATCGAACATTCTATTCCGAGCGAGTAACAGTATGTCTTCTAGGTATTACCAACATTCTTATGCGAACGACATTCGTATTCGTTTTTCATTCTGACCGAGTCGTTTAACTTCTTTCCCTACGTTTTCTTAGCTGATTCGCGGAGATTGAAATTAGTTTGAATACGAATATTTCTTCTTCTGCAAATATTAAAAACCATTTCTGAAACATTAAAGATGGAAAAAGATAAGAAAAGTAAATAGAATATTCTCAGAAAATATAAGCTGTAAAAAGTTAGATAAAAGTATTCAAGATCTTTTAAAAATAATGAAAAGTATGAAAAAAATTATGAAAAAACGAGGAAAATGGGAAATGATTTTCCAACGAGAACTACGAAGCTTACTTTTGTTTTCCATTCAAAATCAGATACAATCACACTAAACCTCGCGACAAGATAATAGCATCGTAAGTCAAGCCAACGTAGCGTGCTCGAAAGATCTCAACCTCGTCGTCGTCCTGGGTATTTAATGAGAAACGATTCGCGAAATGAGAATATACATCGCCTGACCGCTTACCACAGCATCGATGGTAATGATAACGAGCAAGGACGACACCCTATTAACCAACTACTTTAGAATATCACCCATAAAAGGAAAATTAAAAGAATGCAAGGAATATCCTAAACGCCGTTACTGCACGCGCTACTATTTCCAATTATAGGAATAATTAAGAGGAACGGCTATGATGTTCGAAAAAACGATAGGGTAGAGTTTATGCCTCTTCTATTAGAATAGCTCCTTAACGAAGTTCCTTTCTTTTTCTTTTCTTTAGCATCCGATTTTTAGTCGCAGACTAAAGTTTTCCGATGAAATGCTAATTACGTTCAAAAATATTACCCTAAAGTATGTTAAGCAAACATAGATATGTAAAATATATTTGTTTATTATGTAAATCATATCCATATGTATGTTGATTAACGTACTATGTACCTATGTAATTCATTATAAATACATATATGTATTTAGATTTGTAAAAAAATTGTGCAAGAAATTGATAGAAAGAATTATATCGATAAAATCTCAAGTATTTTTAACATGCTGACATGTTGGTGGAAAGATTGAATAATAGACTTGTAATTGAGAACACACTGTTTCAATTATTTATTACCATAATAAACCTCTCTCAATATGTATTCTTGAGAACGTAATCATAACCTTTGAATAAGTGTACAACTTCCAATCGATTGGCGTAATTTATTTAATACGAGAATTACGTCAGTATGAATCATTGACGATGAAAAAATATGTATTTATGGTTCTTGATGTGTGCACGAAGAATATTCAACCTATTATAATCGTTTAAGCGATGCATTCTATTCTTGTGTTAAATCGTATTGTTCGAGAGATCGTTAACAGATGATTAAAACGAATTTAACTTATCAATTATTATTCTGGAAAGGATGTTAGTGGTTAAACTGTGGTTTAGACTTTTCAAGATAATTGATTCATTTCTAAATATGGAATAGATTTCTAGATGTTACTGATAATTTGAAAGCAATATTATAAAAAATTTTAATTACGAATAACATTTTGATATTTGAAATTATACGTGTCAAATTTGGAGTTAATATCTATGAAAATTTGTATTTTGAATGTTTTCTTTTTTTGTAGAAAAAAAGAAATAAAAATAAGAATTTTCGGAATAAAACATTTAACAAAGTCCAAACGATAAAATTGAGTCCAAGTTCGTTTGCTGTTAATGTCAGAGAGAACAAGCCAAGAGATTAGTGGTACGAGCGGTTAATCAACGGATACAATTAGCACATTCTCCGCACTTTTTCATTTGCGTAACCATAAATCTCTAAGAGGCGGAAGCTACCGCAACGATTTACGTTTCGTCGTAGTAACCACGATATCAACAGTAGCAAGACTGTAAAATCCGTAAGGAAAAAAACGACTTCGAATGGACGGGGGGGGGAAAAAAAATAAGAGATAAGAAAAAGTATCAAACAAAAGAGAAATTTTATTTTAACTTTCGTAATGACAAATTGACAGCTACCAATGAAAAATGTTAAGTTTTAATAAAAGTTTTTTAAAAGACGATGAAAAAAATATTTTCCCATTACTTTCTGCGTAAACGATACGATAACAAAAGCAAAGAAAAAGAAGAAAAAAGAACAACTAAAGTTCGTTTCAATGATTAATCCGATATCCATTAAAGGCAACTGCTCTGATAATCCTGAATACGAATGACCACTTTGAAAATGATAAATTGTAAATCCGTAGCGTAGACCCAACCGGTAGCATCCATTGTATGCATATTTTCAATCTCAGCCCTCTGTTATCGAGCTTGTTTCATTTGGCCAAGTCCGCTTGAATAAATAACTAATGTCGCCCCGACAAATGCATGGTACCATAGGGGAGTCAATAAACCGATAATACTATGGATTTTATTAGAAGACCATTTTATGCTACTACTTTATAAGATAAAATAACAATCGAAATGCGGAGATTTGTAAAACTCGACGTTTTATATTTTTCTTTTAAATTAAAATACTAATCTCTAACTAATTTTAACGAGGTAATAATACTTTTTAAAAGACAATTTTATGCCTAATCTTTTCGATAAATTCAATGAAATGAGACAAGTTAAATTACTAAAATGTAATAAATGTTTTTTTTAATACGATTCCAACGATAAATCGTGACAGTGTTCATTGGATAACTTAAGAACGTAAACACTAGTTAAAGCTAACATGAGATAAATGTCAGATAGCCTCTAGATTTTCTATCTACTAAGATAATAAGTCGAATAGTCTTACACAGTCTGATACAGACTCACGTAATTAAAGCTCTACAGAAGATTCCGAGGATCCGAAAGAGTTTTCAAAACTTACATAAGCTCTCGTAATTCCAGTTAATTCGTTCGAACTTCGACTTAATACCCAACATCTTCCGAACTTGGTTTAATTAAACTAAATCCTCATAGCGCTGATATTATAAAATCGTTAAAAAGTTTATGCTCGCAGTTGTCGTTGCAGGGGTACGTAGATGAACGTATAGTATTATATATGTTACAAGTTTAAAATTCAACACCTTTATTATACTTGTAAAAAGCGAGCGAAGCGTAAGTAGAAGATTAATATCGCTGAAAAATTACATGGATATAAATGAAGAGTAAAAAAGAAGAAAATCTTAAAGACTGTCGTTTGGTACCGATGATCAAAGCGAACGTCTGAAGAGGAAAAAATTCTCATTTTTTATCCGTACGGATAATAAATAATAAAACATCAAAGGGTACAACAGGAATGATATGATATTTAATATCATATGTCAAAGAACTAAGAATAAACAAGCACGTATCTAATTATGTAAATTTGATTAAAATGATATTTTTAATATTTACAAAATTATATAAGTTTAATATAAAAACCAAATGATATAGAAATATATACAAAATTTCATTATAGATAAATCAAAATATTACATTCTAAAAATTAATTCTTGGTTATTTCCATAACTTATTCTCGATTTGTAACCGATATAGTTAATGAATATTGAAGAAGAGTTTGGAGATTATCCAAAGTGAGCAACTAGTAGTGGAGGTCAATCTACGGAAGCATAACTCGCAAGGGGGATAATTCAAAGAGCAGGTCGCAAGTTGAACACGGAACTCGCACGTTAGTCGGTCCTACTATACGAAGCTATCTATAAACTGATGTTTAGGAGGGCCACATGCCTCTCGGCGAAATCCGAAATGACTTTAACGTTCCGAGAATAATGACCATTAAAACGAACGACGAAAGAAATAAATATCATCATGATTGTTAAACTATCATTCCTGTGTTTCTAAAAAAAAAACAAATATCATATTTCTATACGCGCGAATAAACTTATGAATAAATTTCATAAGATATTTTCTGATCATTTTATTTTCAAAGAAAAAAAACTTAATATTTCTGATATTTTATTAAAAAAAAAGAAAATCTCAGTATTCAATGAAATTACTTATATCTTCTTTAAAAATGTCAAATTTATATATGCTTACAGAATGTAATTCTATGGGCTCGTTCTTCAATTGAAACATCTTTAGATGATCTTATCTCTACTAAAAATCATACAAGTAAGTGTTTCAGATCGATGTGATATATTTACGAATATTAATTACAGTTAGAAAATTCTTGTCAAACGAGAAAGGCCGACTATCGGAAATTTATTCTGTTAACCACAAAGATTTTTAATCGATGAACGAACATGTATAACATTTAATTAAATTCCGATTAAAAATATAAAGCGGTATGGATGTAGACACAAAAAACTTTAGATAAATTAATAAATCGTTATATATGAAAAATAATTTAAAATGTAATGCTTTTTTAATAGAAATAAAAAATATTCTTTTATCAGAGAGGAAAGGACGTTAAATGTATATAACGAATTTACCTTTCTCGGTTTACTCTAGTTAATAGAAAAATATGATAATTGAAAGACTTTATAATTTAGATAAAAATATTTCAAAGGACAAATAGGAAGTTTTACTTAAAGAAATGGGTTTAAAATAAAGCATTGGAAAGAATTTCTCGAATTGATAAATTTTATTCGCTCACCAGTGAATGCAACCCCATATATGATATACGTAAATGTATATGTGTTATTCAATGGTATTAGTAAAAGAACATTGTTACGGTTGTATTAATAAGCGTGCTAGGCCGCCAATTAGCGTATTAATTGCAAGCCCGCGATTCTCCGTGTTCGCGAGGATGAAACGTCGTCGAAAATTGTTGAACCTTACAAAAGCTCGTTTCATTAACGTCCTCGTCGACGACGACCAAATTTCTCGTTGGTTCGAAGAGAAGAGAAGAGAAGGATGGGACTACAGGACACGATTCGTATTTCACGAGAATAATGAAATCGTGGGTGCGACACCTCGCATTGTCGACCTTCGCCGTTCAGTGCATTGCTTTACTATTAATTACGTAACCGGTGTTTCATCTACCGATTGTGCGTATAGTCATTGAACTGTACTCCGTCCTTTGACGAGATGTAGATATGTAAATTGAAACTTGTAAAGGATCGTCTATTAGATGTAATTTAATACGAAAAGTTGATTACATCCTTTATCTAAATCTTTATAATGAAACTAAAATCTTGCAAATACTGAAGAACTCGATATAAATTTAATGAAATTAATTTTTAATTAAAACTCATCTGAAATATACGTCAAATGATAATAAAATATTATTAATGAAAGTATTTAATTTATACAACGAATGAAGTTATCATTTTTAATAACGACAATTAATATAAGTATATATATATGTGTGTATACGTAACTCGCCTTTACTTGTAGATTTTAATTATTTATTTTTTCGTAGGTAGTTTCGTAGAAAATCATAAATTATATGACAAACAATCATACATTACAAAAGTAAAATTCGTACGGTTGCGCGAGCAGGTTTAATTAACAGAATTTTCCGAGGGCGTGATTGTTCATACGTCCTCACTCATTATCGTCGTCCGAGCCAAATTCGTTCCGAGAGTCTGGAAAGAGAGAGACAGCATGAGGAAGGAAAAAGGAAAACGAAATGAAAGTGGTCGAAAGAGAAGCTGGAATGACGGAAAAAGGGGAAAAGGAGGGATAAATAGACAGAAATAGAATAAGAGAAAGAAAGAGAAACTGAGAGGATCTCCGCAGTATCCACATTTATCGAGACACCTGCTACGAATTTCAAGTCACAGATGTAAGAAGAGGCACGCGTACAAATGCCGACAATGAAACGTGGAGAGTTGCCAACAATTCAACAAATAGAGCGGAGTGCAAGAGAAAGAGAAAGATAGAAATTTGCCATGTTAGGCCGCACACAGAAGTGTGTTTTGGAGACGGAGGGAGGAACTTGTTTTAGGAAGAGGTATCCAAACGTTTGATTCGAATTCTCATGCTCGGTAGAAGGGGTAAAAGCAATGAAACGAGTGAACGGCGTTCCGGAAGAACGGACATTCCGGTTCGAAGGTTCTACGTTTCGTGCTGGAAATGTTAAACTTCAACCGACGAACTTGTTGGTATCGCCAAGATAATTAAGCAAGAACGCACGTGTTTACTGGAAAAGTCAGATGGAAGTATTTGAACGTCTAAACGGACTTTTCATTTTATTGTTAATAATAATAATAATAAAAAGAATAATATCACATAAAGAAAGGTATTATCTTCAGTAAAAAGATTCATAATTTGTTTAATTTTTCATGAAATAATTATTTATAAAAAAAATAGAACCTTCGTTAATTTTGAAAAAAAAAACAAAACAACTTGTAACACGTTATTTGAGTCACCCCGTATAGAGAATAATTTTTTATGAAGCTGAACAACATGTTATAATTTACGAATAATGTAAATCCAAATTATGTGCGTTTTTTCATGGCAACTTCCATTGTTATTTAGACATGAAAGTGAGTCATTCAAAGGTCCATTATCTCTGAAGGGACAATCGTAAATAAGCTTTCTTTATTTGACATACGGAAATTGTAAATACATAGTTATTTAACTAGGCGTGGATGGAAGGGCGCGTAACCCAGGTCGATGAAAAATAGGGCGTTGCCCGTTACAGTTTTCAAATAATAAGGCGACCAAATTATATATATGCGAAAAAGAAAAATACTTCAAAATAATATTATGAATATTTCACGAAAAAACTAATATAAATAATTAATCAGAAAATGAAGTTTATTGGACACTTATAAACTATTATAGAAATTGAACAGGAAAAAAAATATAATTAATAAACTTGCATACTATATAAATAAACAAAAAATCAATAACCAGTATAACGAATTTTTACAAAATATTAAAAAGCAAATTTCCTAGATATGAAATATTTTTCATACGATAGCTTTCAAGGATTAAATAAATATTGAAATTTTCGCGTAGCTAATATATATTTGCTATTCTTATTGAACATTTTATGCTTACAAAAAATATAAATAGCACAATATTTAAGATCACGTATTAACGGAAAAAAAATTAAAGTCTTTGCTAATGGTAGATACGCTTTAACGAAAATTTCCCCGGAGAAGCGATATTTTCTTATTAGACACGCATGCGGTCTAATTATCTCGTAGCAGAGGTTGCCGAAGTCCTGGCGAACTAACGTAAGAAAACTAACGTGGTGCATTCGAGCGCGTAGATCTTTCGTTAATTACTTTCTCTCGACCACCACCCGTCTCTTTGCTTTTCCTCGTAAAAACTTCTTTAAAAGAGCTTTTATATTTTATCGCATGCTATTCCAATAGTTTTCAGAAATAAAATCAACTAAGGAAAAAAAGAAAAAAGGAACGAAAAAAATTATCTCTTAATTTGAACGCGCGGATCTCTAGTAACAAGATGAGAGGCTCTAGGATCAATGATATTAAATGAAAAATGATATTTTTTTTACGTTATAGATGTTCAATATTTCCTTGAAACTCAACGAGCACTATCCAAGATTAGATGAACGAATTATTTAGACTGGTATGTTAAGAGACTTGAGTACAAACGCAAGAGTTCAAGTAAATTTATAGTTGCACGCAAGACATCCATAGGTCTTTCCGCGAGAGAAACGCATTCGGTTCCTTTCTATTACTGGAATTTACAATGGTACATAATTCATAGAGAGTGCGCGAGAGTAGTAACAAGAATAATTTATTTTTGGAAATTAAGAGAGAACTATTTGCTAGGAAAATTTCATATTATCTTTAATAGATACGACCTTTATAATAAAAATAACAAATTATTTAAATGATCGAATCTCCTATATATATATTTGAATTATTTAAATATTAAATAAAAGAGAAAAATAGGTAAAAAAAAATAAGTAATCAAATTAAGTATTATACAAATTGTTCAAAATAAACATTTTAATTTTAATTAAATCATATTCACGTACTAATGTATTTAAAGTGAATTTTAATGAATAACGATCCCAGAAAAATGTTAAATTTTCTCCTTCTACAATTATTTGCGTGTTGAGTAATGAAAACACATGATGCATAAATAATATAAAATTAAGAATGCATCGTATATGTACGTGGGACAACCTACAACGAAAGATAATGCAAACATTGGAAAGGCTAGCCTCCATTTGTTTTCATTTGTTATTATACCATCTTGCAATTTTAAGACCGGTTTATACAAAGGTTCTCCATGTACATTATATGGTATCTAGATTCGAAAAAGCCATTCGGTTCCATATAATATAAATAAATCGAAGATCGTTTTGTATTTCGTCGATTGAACAACGATTACGATCATGATCTTTCTTCGGAGAATAATAAATTAGATTATATAGTGTGTGTGTGAAGTAAATAATTTAAATATTAGTAAATAAAAAAATATAGATGATAGTAGTATAAAATTAGATTATTATTTTAAAACTAAACCTAATTTTTAACTCGAAAAATGAATGATTATAGCAAGTACAATATTTCTCTTGATGCTTTTAGAACAAATCGTTGGGTACTTGCTTGATCTCACAAAAGGTTATCTTAACATCTTATTTAAGCAACATGTCATAATGAATAATAATAACAATAGCAACATGAAGATCTTTCTTTTGGATGAGAAAGGAAAGTGGATCGTCGACATATCTGAGAATTTACGATAACGGCATCGTAAAGTCGTCGGTAGTATGGTGAAAAGAGCGAAGTTCACGCCGAAGGAAACATCTTTTTTAAGTAAATAACTTTTTTCTTTAGCGAGACGCGCGGTTGTAAAGAATTTCAGCTCGAAAGAGGGAATATTTGAAGAGGACGAAATGAGTTGCCGTACTTCGAACGTATTTTTCGTATTTTACGTTAGTACTGCGTTTACAAGTAAGATAAAAGATGAAAGAAAAAAAGGAAAAGAAAGGAAGAGAGACATATGCATTGATACTGCGTAATCTCAACACCCACGTAACTCTTATAGAACAGCATTATTACAATTAAAGGAACAAATCTGAACTTTAAAAAATAATTATTGAGTAAATAAATTTTCTACATTTGCGAAACACGAAAACATTTCAAGTCGTCAAAAATCCATCTGCGAAATTCTTTTTAAATTTATAAAACGCGAAATATCATTATCGTAAGAGACTAGAATTAATGCACATCTCGTAGAAAAAATTAAATATATAAAAAAAAGAATGTTTTCTTGCTTGTGAAATAAATAATCAAAAAACAAATAAAATATCAAGCAAACATTACAATTATAATAGTAAAAAGATTTACGATCGGGTATCATAAACCGATATTTACTATCCATACACTTGTGGCAGTTTGCAAAAATTGCAAAAAAAGGTACAATCGACAATAATTCGCAAAGTTTTACAACCCCTTCCGCACGAGTTGTTAGTGAAGTATTTATCGCTTTTCATTTTGCTGCGATTTTTCCACCTTTTCTCCTTCTCTCTCTTTTTTTTTTTTCTTTATCGTTCTTTCTTCGTCTCTCTCCCTCGTCGTTGTTATCATTCTTTCTCTCTCCCTCATACTCTTCCATTTTCTACCACTCAATTTTTCATTTTCTCTTTTCTTTTTTTTTTTTCTCTCACCCCTTCCTCATTCACCGCAAAAGAAAATTTTATCTACGATTTCGTCGACTTCGACGACAGTACGTGCAATGCGAAATTCCAAGATTCGTTTACGAGCGTCGTTTCGAACAAGCCACGTGCTCCGAGGACCACGGGGGTGGCCTATCCACCCGTTTCAATGTACGTGTGTTGTTTTCATAACCCCGTGCGCGTACTCGGCTCACACATACATACTTTTAAACGAGAGTGTGCGTGGATGACACGAGCGAACACGTGCACCGAATACTGTCCGTCTGTACAAGCCCACCGACTCGTAAATACGATCTGTACAGGATTAACGTGGGGTCGTCACATGGCACGCGTGTTTCAATTCGTTTTTCTCTACTCTGAAATGGTCTAGTATGTCTCCAAGTGTTAAAGGATAAAAACAACGTGATTTTACATTTATCAATGCGAGAAATGCAAAGCTAGCTAGAGTTGATTTTTCTTTTTCTTTATTTTCCTTTCTTATCTTTTGTTTACTTTATGTCGATCGGCTATAGGTTCAGATCTTTATTTTCTTTTCCCTTTTTTTTTTTTTTTTACTATTTCTTCCTTTTATCGACGTTGAAATTCCTCGTGTGACCCTCAATGTAGCCCTTATAATATATTACTACGAGAAAAGTTCTATCCTACTATTATACCGTGATATTTATATCAAAGGGTGTTCTCTCCTTTCTAGATTTATCTGATATGACATTTTATCAGTTTCTTTTTTGCATCGACTTATTCGCAATATATTCGTCTTATACAATACACATCAAGAAATATATATATATATATATATATATATAT